>NC_061117.1:59996835-60275551 GCF_002878395.1 Capsicum annuum
GGGGTGTGGGGGGGGGGGGGGGGGGGGGGGGGGGGGGGGGGGGGGTGATCAGAAGTTTGAGAACCCTGGTTAAATAACATCCATTCAGCCCCTGGAAAGTTCTGATTTAGCCAAATTTTAACAACAGCTACATACTAGTGGAGTACCTTTAGAGTTGAAGGCTGCCCTGACTACAGATTAGGGGTAAAACTTAAACTACTAAAGCAAAAGTTGAAGGAATGGAGCAAAAGGAAGTTCTCTGATTTAGCTAACAGGAAAAATAGTCTGCTGGAGGAGCTATCTGAACTTGACAAGGCCCAAGAAGAAAGAAAGGAATCTCTCTGAAGATGAAGTGATTATTAGGGAAACAATACTGGTGGAGTTGAAAGTTCTAGCAAAGCATGAAGAAGCCAACTGGAGACAAAAATCCAGAACTTTATGGTTGACGCAAGGAGATAAAAAAAACCAGGTTTTTTCAAAGAGTGCCAACAGCTCACAGGATAATACAATTGATAGGTTGGGAACCATGGAGACCAGACTCTCATTTGGGAGGCTGCCCAACAATAACTATGGAAGAAAATGAATGGCTTCAAAGACCATTCACAGAAACAGAGGTCCTAAAGATCTTAAAGCAGAGTGATGGAAATAAAGCACCTGATCCTGATGGATGGGTTTACGATGTGTTTATTTAAGTCCTGTTGGAATACCCTGAGAGAAGATATGATGCAGACCATTCAGAACTTCCACCAAAGGAGTGTTTTCAAGACCATTCAGAACTTCCACCAAAGGAGTGTTTTCGAGACCAATCAGCTTAATGCTGCTTACATAGCTTTAATCCCAAAGAAACCTGGAGCAGTGGAATTACACTATTTCAGACCAATCAGTTTAATAGGTGGGATCTACAAAATCATCTTTGAATTGTTAACTGAAAGGCTAAAGACAGTGATAAGAAAGCTGATGGATGAGCATCAAATGGCTTTTCTGAAAAGTAGACAGATGATGTATGCAGCACTATTGGCCAATGAGTTGGTAGACTCCAGGGTGAAACAGAAGAAACAAGGAATTTTGTGCAAGATAGACATTGAGAAAGCCTATGACATGTTAATTGGAATTTCCTTCTTAAATTCTAAAAGGCATGGGTTTTCGTAGTACAAGGATTAGGTTTTGCATTTCAAATGTGAAATTTCCCTCATTATTAATGGTAATACCAAAAGGTTTTTTTCCAATCATAGCAAGGTTGCAGGCAAGGAGATCCTTTGTGTTCTTTTCTATTTTGGTTGCTATGGAGGATCTCAATCATATATGTTCAAGAAAGCAAAGGCAAACGGCTGGATAAAAGGTTTCAGTGCCCAAAACTGGAAGGAAAGAAAATCTAGAAATTGCACATCTATTTTATGCAGATGATGCCCTTATTTTATGCGAGGCAGTGTGCTACAGAGCAGACACTTAAGGGTAGTCCTAACAATTTTTGGAGGCATCTCAGGACTCCATATCAACCAGTGTTGTGAAAAGCGCTGAAGCGCTCGCTTTAAGCGTGAAGCGAAGCGACAGTGGGTCGCTTTTTACACTTGAAGCGTTGGTGCGAGAAAAAAGCTCTCGCTTTAGTTCCAGAAGCGAGAAGCGCTGAAGCAAAAAAAGCGCAGAAAAGCTCGCTTACGTGGATATTTAAGGTTTTCTTTTTAAGGTTTTATTGCTTTATTTTAGTTAAAACCCTTAAGTGACTATACGACTGCATTGCTGCTGCTTCAACTTTTCTAGAACAACTGCTGAAGGTATGCGACTTCTTCTTCTCTATTTCTCCTCTTCTTCTTCTCCTATTAGGGTTTTCTAGTTTTTTTTTTTCCTTCTTCTCTATTACTCTTTTTCATCTCTTTTTTTTCTCTTCTTCTTCTCTATTTCTCTTCTCCTTCTCTGTTTTCCAGTTCTGTTTTACTTTTTTATTTTGGGCTATATGTAATCTGACTTCCAACTTTGTTTTTTTCTTTTTACTTTTTTTATATGGGGGGTTGTATGTAATCTGACGTTCAGCTTTGTTTTTCTTCTTTTTACTTTTTTTTTTGTTGTATGTAATCTGAGTTCTTTTTATCAGTATATATTTTTAGAATAGAAGTTCTAAACTTTTTGTTATATGTAATCTGAATTTTGTTCATCAGTATATCCTTGTTGAGGAATAGGATGTAGAATAGAAGTTCTAAACTTTTCTCTGATTGTTGGTTTCTCTATTTGTGTTGATTGATTAAGACACAAGACTGATTTTTAGTATTTTAGTAGTTTGCTTGAATGCTTGTTATGGCTATCTATTCTCTTTTTAATTTGAGTATTGAAAGATTATGTTATTTATTGAGCTCTTGGTTATTTATTTATGCATGTTTAATATTTTTAAATTTTGTACTAAATAGCGCTTTAACGGAAAAAAGTGTGCGCTTTGTTTCACGCTTCTCGCTTCTGTGACGCGAGCCCTCGCCGCTTTTTTTCGCCTCTCGCTTTTCAAAACACTGATATCAACTAGTTGAAAAGTCAACTTTTTCCTATCAACTAGGTTGATAACTTACGGTGTCTAGCTAAGAATTTGCGTTGTCCATACCAACAAAGTATTTGGGAATGCCATTAGGTGCAAAAAAACAAAGAGCTGCAGGTGTGGAATAATGTAAGGTCATCACCAGCGTTTTTATACTTTTTCAATGTTTAGAGCTTTTCCATAGCTGCCCTAAGTCATTTATGACTTGCTGGGATTGACAGTTCGGTCACCGGGCAGTTCGTTTGATTTTTAGAATCAATTCCTGTTTTGGAACTTTAGTTGTTGAGAATTGGATATCGGACCTAAACTTCAGTCAAACGGTCTCGGATGCCAATTCTGACAATTCTGTTAGTTCTAGAATGTCGATTTTAGGCTAGGGGCCCTTTCTTCGGGTCCCAAGACTTCCAGACTCGTTTTGAGCTATTGGGTGGAATTTGGTTAAAACGACATTTAAGTGTGGAACCCGCATTCGATCGAAACAACTTTGGATAGAAATTTTGATACCGCCATTGAGTCTGAAATGTCGAATTTAGTGGGGTAGCATAGTTTGTTTTCGTTCACGAGGTTCCAAACGAACCCCGAGGGTCTGGTCGAAAACTTGACAACTTGTCAAGTTTGCTGGTGCAGCTTCAGCTGATGCAAAAATGGCCTTTGTGTTCGCGAGCTTTTGGCCACGTTCGCAAAGGCCAAGGTCATTGGTCATTGCGTTCGCAAGGCTTTGGGCCACGATCACAAAGACCAAAGTGATTGGTCATCACATTCGCGAGTTGGCCTCCATGTTCGCGATGAGTAAGCCGGAGTGAAGCTCACGTTCGCAACAGGTCCTGTGATCACGATGAAGGGACCCTGGCTGCATTTAAAGGTGTGGAACTTAAGTCCTTTCCATTTTCTTAAGTCCCAACTTCACTAAAAACCCGAGAAAGCTTAGAAAATTGCGGAGATCGATCTTTGGGTGCCGAAAGTGATTTGGAGACATCATTTGGGTCATTTTCTCACCATTATTTCCATCAGTTTCCGTTTACTTTCTTGGTTGATTCTCTGGTTAGCTTTAAAGCCCTAGTTTACGTTGTGGCTAATTTAGGAGTCCATTTATGCTCGGATTTCACCCATTTTTTAAGGTAAATGGTCCTTGAGATTAGAGGGATGCGTTGATGGTTTCAAATGTGTGATTCCGCGAGCGGGCCCCACGTGGGATTTTTAGCTCGACTTTTGACCCTAAGCATTTATATCCAATATGAGTATCATTATTCTCATCTTAACCTGTGATTATTATCTTGATAGCATGGCAGCATTCGGAGGCATCTCGAAAGGGAAATCCCCCGACGTAGTGGACTTTCTCGAGTTTTCAAAGGTGTCCAGGTAGGCTAGACTTAGTTTCCTCTTAGATTGAGCTGAATTATGATATTAGAGTGGTATTATGCTAGATTTGGGTGGGTATTTATGGCTTCATTGACGGTTTAGCAAATTATGGGATTCATTAGCCGATTAGAAAGCTTTTTGGGTAGAGTTCAGCCCGTCTTTCCCCATATTAAATTAGACTAATACATTATGGCTAGCTAGGCTTACTTAGCACCTTGGGATGAAATTATAAAGCATAAGCCTGGGTTTGGATAGGTGTTTGCCTTACCATGGATTTTCAGGACTAGTAGCAGGCCTACTGGTCTTCCTCTAGGTAGCATGCTTAGCCTAGCTCCTTGTAGACTTAAAGAAGCCTTTTAGTCATGAACTTAGATTAAATATTGGACCTTGGGATGACTTAGGCAGTTTAATGAATTCCGATTAGTTTTATTAACCCGAATAAAGTGACCTTTCGACATTTCGAACCGCGCACCTGGACTTGGTAGTTAATACCACATCCCTTATTGATTTGACTATATTACCTAGTAGTCATATTAAATGGAGTAGAAAGAAAATCATGATCTTGGGACTTTATGATACTTGGTTTAATTATTAAGTTTCGGTTCGAGTCAGGCGATTGGTAGCTCCGTTGATATTCATTATATTAGGCTCATTTATGTCATATTTACTTCATGGCACTTGTTTACTAGTTCCGGTTCATGTTTGGCACCCATGATCTATATGCAGCACTTTATTATGATGATTCTATTCTTAGTTCTGATTCAAGTCCGGCAATTATGATTAGAAGAGGGATTCAGGTATATCGTCACATTGGGCACAATTTAAAATTGCTATGGTCGGCATTTTCTCATTGTTTGCATCTGTCGGGCTTATGGGGGCTCAATCGAGTTATTTCTCTTGTTTGTGCTTTCTGGGCTTATAGGAGCGCATTTAGGTGATAGTTAGTCGGTATCTACTTTAAATTACCTATTCTGTCTATTCACCACTTTACGTTGATTTGGAGTATTATCTCGGATTTAGCCCTATCCTTGACTTGAGTTATATTCTTGTATTTTATTATACTTTTATTGTGATTTAGCTAAGTCGGCCGATGATGCCTACTGAGTGTCGTTGTTTTTGATACTCATACTACACTTTTACATCTTTTTCTAATGTAGATTCGTATACGAGTTGCCGCTGCTAACACTTTACTCATGCTTGCTTTTGGGGATTCAGAGATAGGGTGAGTTTTCAAAGCCGGAGTTGATCCTCTCTTCCTGCTATTTTTGGACGGTCTTTACTTTCTCGAGACTACCTGTATATTGGATACTATTTAGTACTCTATTCTTTTTGGATTTAGTGGCTCTTGTAAGTTGTACCGGCCATATTAGGTCGTGGGATGCTCTTCTAATACATTTCCTTCTTTTCCCTGACTTCTAGTACTTCCATTGTTATTTGATGCTATTTAGTTTTCTATTTGCATGTTAAATTCTGTAATCTTTAATTTTCCGCCATTTAGCCTGTTACTACCTGTTTCGGGCTATGATTTGGCTTAGCTACTGGTGGATTAAAGTAGGTGTCGTTATGACTTGAGAAATCGGATCGTGACAAATGAGGTGAAAGTGATATGTGAAAAGAACCTGTTAAGATGGACGAGCCAGTACTTATCCCTGGGTGGCAGATTGACCTTAGCCAAATTAGTACTTGATGGTCTCCCTACTTACATGATAAGCCTATTCCTTATTCCCAAAAGCGTTGAAAGAAAGGTCAATAGACTGAGAAGATCATTCATATGGCAAGCAAGGAAATAAGGAAAGAAAGGCTACAATTTGATGAAATGGGATACCCTTACTCTTAGAAGAATTCAGGGAGTCCTTGGTTTGAAGAATCTTAGCAATCAAAACAGCAGCCTTCAAAATAAAAGGTTATGGAGATTTAGCACAGAGGATAGGGCACTGTGGAGAAGATATATAGCATGAAAATATGGCCTTCACAACCCGTAGATAACTGAGGAAGTTGTGGGTACTTTTGGGTGTAGTGTTTGGAAGACAGTACGAAGGCTCTAGCCACAGTTCAAAAACATCTCTATCAATATGGGCAATAGACTATGGGCAATAGACTGAAGACTAAATTCTGGAATGAAATTTGACTAGGAAAAGAAAGCTTAAGAATTATATTCTCACATTTGTACATTTTGAGCTTGCAAAGAAGTGCTACAACCTCATAGTTATAGAGTCAACAAAACGGAATCAAATATTCAGGAGAGCACTTAATGATTGGGAAATTGGAGAAGTAGCAAACCTGCTGAAACCTGAGTGCAATCCAGCACATCAGATATGCTAAACCTCACATTAAAGGTTTGTTGGAAAAAGACATCAAAACAACCTTAAACTATAACCAAAAAGTCGAAGACACACTTAAACTATTGAAGTAACCTAATACACATTTGTACTACTTAAAAGTGAATTTAGTACACCCTATAAGATGATGTGCACAAAAAATAAAAATAATTTTAGAAAGAGGCGTGTTTTGTTTTAACT
This sequence comes from Capsicum annuum, assembly GCF_002878395.1. NCBI lineage: Eukaryota > Viridiplantae > Streptophyta > Magnoliopsida > Solanales > Solanaceae > Capsicum > Capsicum annuum. Next base: position 60,003,211 of record NC_061117.1, read on the forward strand.
TTTTTCTTCTTCCTTTTTCTTTCTTTGCAAAATGCAGATTTTTGAGATATCCCCCTCCCGATCCACCCCTTCCTCCTTCTTCATTTTCATTTTGCAACCTTCTTTGTTGCAATTTTTTTCATTTCTTTTACACCGCCGCCCATTTGTTTTGCACTTTGTCATTCCCATAATAGTCACTACTTCTTTTTATTCTTTTATGTTTTTTCACCTTTTTTCTTATTGTCTTTCCCCCTTTCTTCTTTGTGTTTTCTCATTTCCATGGGAGTACTACCTTGAACACTGCATATTACCATTTCATTCTTTCATTTCTTTAATTAATTTTTAAAATTAGACTCTAGCTCTGTCACTTTTATCCCTAAAATGGCTTCAAATAGGAAAAAAAAAACTCATGATATTGCTTGAAATTTTTCAAAGAGAAACTAATAAATTGGATAATGATAGAAAATATCTGAAATTCAAAAATAAGGAGACTATGGTTGATTTTTATACCCACCTCTTCAATGACCGGTTATGGTGGTGGATTAGTTGGTGGTGGGTGGCGAAGGACTTCAAGGTGGTGGCGAAGAAAAAATCGATAATGATAATGGTAGTGGTGATATTTGGTGGTGGATGGAGAGAAGAAGAGGAATTGAAGGTGATATGGTTGCGGTGGAGAGCAACGAAATGGTGGTGATGGTGGTCAGATATGATTTTTTCGGTGAGAAGAGAGATGGAGTGAATGGGGTTTAGTGATGAAGAAGATATAATTGTTGGTAGATTTTAATGGTTAATTAGGGATTAATTAGTGTAAAATATAATTAACATAAGAAAAGTTAATGAATAAAGAAAAGAAAAGAAAAGAAAAGAAAAGAAAAGGAAAGGAATATAAAATTATAATTTTTGACATGGTGCTGACATGGCGGCGAGTGTAAAACACCACTTATTGTGAGAGTGATGTTACATATCCCAGAATGGTACTAAATTCACTTTTAAGTAGTACAGGTGCGCATTAAGTCACTTCAATAGTTTAGGTGCATCTTCGACTTTTTGGGTATAGTTTAAGGTAGTTTTGATGTCTCAATGACAAACACATGACCCTAGAAAGCAATTTGGAAGACCAAAAGTCCTCTAAATGTTTCATGCTTCATTTGGCTAGCGTGTAGGGAAGCTTGCTCACCCATAAGGCACAGCAAAAAAAGGATGGTAAATATGCTCTAGATGTTTCATGTGTGAGCAGGAAGCAGAAGTCAAGAGTTATCATTCCTACATTACGGTACAGCCACAAGCTTGTGGAACACGTTTAGCATTCTAAGAATCAACTGGGTGATGCTTAAGACATCTTTGGAGGTACTAGAAAGCTGGACAAGAATTCGATTTTTTCGATGGTTCAATACAATTTCGGCAAACGTGAATCACTAATTTCGATTTAGTCCAACGATTAAGTTCGAACCCTTAATGAGTAGATTAGAAAATCATACATCACTTTGTCATGAAATGGCCAAAGACTCCAAATCATTGATTGCCTAAGTTCATCATTAGAGGACTACGCATATTGAGATTAATTGTCACTTTGTCAGAGAAAAATACTCCCGGGAGATATTGTTAAAAAATTTGTGAATTCGAATGATCAACTAGTAGATATTTTCATCAAGTCCCTCACCGGTCATTGTATTAATTACATCGATAACAAGGTTGGTAGATATGACTTGTATGCACCAACTTGAGGAGTAGTGTTAGAATATGAGTAGGAGAAGGAATAGTTTATAGAATCCTACTGGAGAAGGAATAGTTTATAGAATCCTACTTGGAAAAGGATTATAACGTGGTGTCCTACTCGATAAAGGATTAAAATGTAGTGTCTATAAATAGGGTCTCAATGTAATAATGTAGATACACAATTCAATAAATTCTTCTCTTATATTTCTCACAACATCAATGTGAAATCCTTAATATGTTAGAGCCTTATTAAAGATAATGTCCTATCTCTAACAGGGGTCAATTAAATGTAAATTGCTCCACCTCAGCAAAATGATTTTAAATCTCAACTGCAAAATGCATCAATTTACTTGTTTCAACCAGCAATATCCACAATAAAGAAATGAAATAATGGTCACCTTTTCCAACCCATGTAGAGGGCTCGTGCATGTCAATTCTGGATGCTTTATTATAATATTGAGTTGCCATTATAAAGTTCTCTTCCTTTTCTCTTTGTTTCGTCTCAATTTTCCCAAGATAACTGTAATATGCACCTAACGCATTTAGAATGGCAATCCTCTCATACCTCACATCTGCATAGTATTCATCAATCTCTGCACCATAACAATGAGCAGTAGGAATTAGTCTTTTACAGAGAAGGAAAGACAGAAACTACATATTGTACGACTTTTCAATGAGAATGGATTAATCCCTATTCAATTCAGTTAAATGTGTCAGAGTCAATCAGCCAGTATAAACATAAACAAGTACCTGGGCTAGATCCTTCTTCCAAGATTTGCCGAAACTGATCGATTTTGCCTTGTTTGAAATATTCCCTCTGCAAAAAACCAGTATACATTTGTGGGGGAGAACAGAGAACTTTTAGATAAAAAATCAAATGTTATGAAACGTGAGGTTTATCAAGCATGTTACAACAACAACATACCCAGTTTAATCTCACAAGTATGGTATGGGGAGGGTGGAGTGTACGCAGACCTTCCCTCTACCTTGTAGAGATAGAGAGGTTTCCAATAAACCATCAGCTTAAAATAAAGCATTTCCAAGCACTTTGAAAAAGAGAATACAGAACGAGAGCAGTAACAACAACGAAATAACGGAATTAGAAGCTTCGATGGTCACTCAACTTATCATGTATCATATCTTTATTAAATTTGTAAAACTGCTCTTATCCCCTATAACTGGCAGATTCATTAATGGATGCTCAGAAATTGACATGAAAACTGATGTAAAGACATATAGCACTAGCAAATTCACAAACACAAAAACAAAAATCCAGTAACAAAACAAGCAACATAAATCACGCACAGCAATAATAAGCCAGAGATCAAGAGGAGCTTGTTCAGCCTTAAGAATGTCGAGAATGTCAGAAGCATCCCTAGGTAGTTGGTCCAATGCTACCCTAACCTCCTCTTCCGAGTTTTGCACTGGAATGTACACACACGCCATTTGATTTCTCTACCCCAAAACTACAATTTCAAACAAAACCCTAGGTTTCTTTCTTTGTGGAGAAGAAGGAAGGATATATTGCTGAAGAAGAAGAGCTTTCACTCTGGACAAGTTTAAAACTTCAAATTCTGTGAAAATTGAGCGATATATGTTAACTCTGTGTGTGTTTTTTCTCGAGCTGGCTGACTTATTGAACTGAAGGGCGTGTTCTATTTGCAGGGCCTCTCTAATTTCTCGGGCTATGTAATTCCGCGAAGATTATCTATACTTCCTGATTTGTTATAATGTAGGTATATTTATGAAAAACTAGAATATCTCCCCGCACGATGCGCTGATACTATTACATTAAATTATACTCTATTCGTTTCGAAATAAGTAAATTGTTTAGGTATTTATTGGTATTTCAAAATAAGTGAATCATTAAATTTTTTTAAAATTTATCTTTATGCTTTGACAACTAATTAACTTTTAAAAAGGTTTATAAGATCAACTTTTTCTTTTTTTGGGTAAAAATGGAAAGTTTTAAATTTATATCTTTAATGTTTTTTCCTTAATTTGTGTGCCAAAATCCAACAATTCATTTATTATGAAATAGAGAGTGTATTGTAATTTTATCTACTTAAATCCATTAGAATATATTGAGTACCTAATGACTATAAATATTTAATTATTTTTTTATTTTTCAAAAAATATATCCATGTATAAAATTTTATTGAACTAAAGAAATAAACTACATGAATACGATCACCAAATATTTTCATCTTGCAAATTGTTGTTGAAGTTTGAGTCTTTAATTTGTGAATATCGTCTTAAAATTTTATCCCTTTTTTTAAATGGAATTTTCCATCATATTCTCACCATTCTTTTTATTTTATTTAATTTCAATTAAATCAATAAATAAAAGATTCAAGTTGTGTGAATGCATTTGCTCCCAATTTGAAGTTTCGATAGTTGTTAAAAATTTATCTCTTTGTTAAATTTATCCAAAAGTTGATAATCCAATCAACACTTCATATTTTTATAAAATAAAATATATAGATATGTGATTTTATCCTTTTATTACAACATAAGTTTCAAAAATTTTACTCCTAATAGATTTGATTATTTTAAAATTTTTATTATTTGATCAGAATTCTTAAGATGTCTAACTTTAACGATAATTATTTTGAATATAATTTATTTTTTGCATTTTATTTGAAATTAGTACAAAATATAACATTCCACTTCTATTTGTACTTAGGTCTGTTAATTTAATTGTTTTTTTAAATAATTTATTACCTTGCCATGATCTTGGAATATATAATTTATTTTGGTAAAATAGTTGTGTCTTCAATTATTTAAATTTTGTTTAGTTTGAATCATCTATCACAATGTGATTGTGAGTGTGATATTATTCAGTTTTCAATTACCTTTAAATTTATATACTCAGATTCAATAATTTGTAAATATTCCCTGCTAAAACCTTTATTTTAAAAATATGAATTTTACAAATTTTGTTCTAATCCTTAGCTGCTTCTTAATTTTCCTCCTAATATATTCAATTTTAAAATGAAAATTTAATTTGAATTTGAAATTAATTCTTTTCATAATTGATATATTTAATATAATATTATGTACTATTCACATTCATAATTAAATAACTCAAGTTATATGCTCCACGTATAAAGAAAATATCCAGCATTATTTTTTAAATTATTTAAAATTGAAAAAAAAAGAGTTATAATTTCCTGTGTTTGAAATTGGAGAGAAATGAATAGTGTGTTTTTTTTTAGGAAGAGTAACATGAATAAACTTCGATATTTTAAAATTCAAAAATTACTACTTACTACTATTAATTAATTAAAATAAGTTCAAAACTTTATGTAAAAGACCTGCATTTAGAGCGAAACATAGGAAGACAAAATATTTATTTATTATTTTATTTTGTCTCTATATAACTATATATTTTGAAAAAAATTGAATCAAATATATATTCATTAAGAAAATAACGAAGTTTAAATTTTTAAATTACTGTAAAAAGTTAAAATAACTATCAAGATTGAATGTTATTTAAAAAACAGTAAAGTTTAAAAATTTAGGTACTTATTACCTAATTTTAATTAATTTGTAATAAGATTAACACATGGCTTTATTATAGTCTGACACTTGGCAACATATTAGGCAAGACTTTCTTGATATTATTATTTTTTCACGTATCAAGTTATACCTGTAAAAATTGTAGAGATAAATACCATATTAGTAAAGAGTTTAATCTGAACGTTTCCTTATATTTTAGCTCATAATTATTAAATATGTTAAATGAACAAATTTATAATGAAAAAATTATTTGCTTGAATTCAAGCCTGGATATAATAAGAAAATAAAATAGCATAACTCATTTGCACATAAAAAATAAAAATATTAAAGCAAAAGAAATTGTATAAAAAATAAAGAATATAAATATGAATGAAGTTGATGATCAATAGTCAAGGAGAGAGAAGGAAGATTAGAATTATATACCACAGTAAAAATATATATAAGAAAGGTTAAAAAGTTGGCACTGCATTTCAATTCATATTTCATTTAAATTAGAAGTCAAAAGCTAAATGATTAGGAGATTAATTTGGATAAATATTTAAAAAAAAATTAAACTCCAAAAGAAAGGAGCAAACACTTATAGTAGCAAATAAAATTATATTATTAGTTTGTTTGATAATTTTAATGTAAACATCTGTTTTGCTATCCTATATGCATATGCAGATCATGTTAAGTGATACGTAAATATATTTAATACGCATAGAAAACATTGATTTAGATTTCAGATGATATAGATCTATTGAAAAGCAAATAAAATCATGAAGAATTTTAAAAATAACATAAAATTCATCAACATTGAACTTAAAAAAAATAAAAAAATAAAGCATAATTGCAAAAACAAATGAAGATGCGAAATAACTTGATTCTTTTACCAAAAAAAAAAAACTTGATTCTATTTTTTTGGAAGAAAGATAATTTAAAAGGAAATGTTCGTAAATCAAAAATATGTAGTGAGGAAGTAAAAGAAAACATATTTTAACTCTGAAGTATTGCAGCCATTTTTATAAAGAGTTATTTGTGGCAGTTTTCTTAAAAAAATTATAAAAAAAATAATTTTAATGGTTTGACCGTTTTTTAATCCTTTAACCTCAATCACATAAGAAATAAGCTGGTTACTCAATTGATTTTCAAACTTTATTGAAATTAAATTCAAATACTCATATCTCTGCTATTTTTATATTTTATTTTATATTTTTATATTTTTAATTTTAGTTTTTTTGGTTCTTACAATATCAACTTGATAGATAGATACATTAAAATTTTTAAAATAAGATAAAATTTTAAAATAAAGTAAAAAAGAGAGATTAAAACTTGTAGTTAGTATTTTGCTACAAATAAGGAGCCAAATTGTTCTTCTTTTTGGGTAAAACCGTGTATGTGCATGTTTAGTGGGGAAAGGGGTAAGAACGTGTCTTAATTTTGCTCTTCTTATTTCCCCCCCCCCCCCCCCCCCCCCGATAAAGATAAAATAGGGCTGTAAACTTATTTTTAATAAATATGTTAATTTTTCAACCAAAATTTAAATAATTTATTTTATGATCCAAATATTTTAGTTCTTGGAATTATATAATTGTTTTACTAATTAGGATGCATAAAAATCAAATTCAAATAATTATTTTTAAATTTAATCTATTAATTTTTAAAATTTCCTTTTTTGGGTGAGTTAGCAGTTTTGTTTATAGTTTTACATTTTAAGTTTTAAATTAGATATTTTACATTTTTCTACTATTTTGAGATATGAAAATATAATTGTTATTTTTCAAAAAAGAAATGATAATACAAAAATAACTATAAGAAAGAAAATAATTAAAATTGATGTGTCTTATGCTTTTGTACTTTTATCTTCAAATTAATACTCAACTGTTTATTTTATAGGAAATCTACTTATTTTTAAAATTTGAATAATATTTTAATTGGTAAATTAATATTTCAATGATTTAAAATGAAAAATTAATCCTATATATTTGAATTAATTGTATAATCGTGCATGTGTGCTTATGAGTAATAAGGTAGTGGGAGTAATGGAGGGATTAATGGACGTGTCTGTTAACCTACTTATTTTCATAAAATTTGACAACTCAAAATTTTTTATTTTTCTACAATCTTTTTAATAAGTTTTTATTTAATTATTATTTTTTTTCTCAAAATAATTAAATAACCATTTAATTATTATTTTTATATTAAATATGATTTTGTGTTTGATTTAATTAGTTTAAAATCTATTTTTAAATTAAACTTTGTAATTGAATAATTAAGATATAAATTAAATTCAAATATATTAATTTAATTGAAATTTACCTTTAAGTTTAGCAATAGATATAAAAATATGATAAGTTCTAAATAATAATAAAAGAAGATGTTATAAATCTCTTAAGTAATGATTGCACGTTTTCTTAAATTGTTACTCCCAATTTTTGTTTTTTTGAAATAGAAAAGGTCTAATCATTTTTAATTTTAAATTCAAAAATAATAATTAATTTTACCTAATTTAACTAATTTGTCCTAAAAAGTAATACATGGCAATATTCTATGTTATCACTTGGCAACAATTTATGCAAGACTTTCTTGCTATTTATAATATATAGATTAGAAATTTTAATTTTTGGGATAAAGTTAATTTATTTTTTATAAATATAGTGTTTTATTTTTTCATTGTAGAAGAACCCCTCAAGAAATTTTGAAGAGAAATAAAGTTACTCTTCTATTCTCTCAATTCTTTTTGTTCTTACTTTATCTTTCATAATACGTTATTAGCACGAGATTCTACTATCTGAGTTTAATTTATAATACGAGGTAACACAAGACTCTTGTAAAAAATAACCAATTATTTTTCGTCACATAATAGATGGTTGGATGTTTTGCTATTATCCATAATCAATAATAAAATTCTCCTTCACTCAATGCTGACCCACATTTTATTATGTGGATATGAGGTAAAAAAATTTCTCCTATCTTTCTATTGGGTTCACTTATTTTACTTTGAAGAAAAAAATGAGGTGAGAAAAATTACTTCATTAGCAAAGTGGGTTTATACAATAAAAATGCATATATTTCTCAATTCTATTACATACTTGTCTATATTTGCTTTATATCAATTATATTATATGATTGAGCTAAGTAAACATATATTGGGTTCGTTGGATCTAAGAGAACCTAATTGGTCCAAGATTATTTATCTCTTAAATTTGTTCTTGAAAAACAGTACTATTAAAAGGTAAACCAAATACATCGACAGGCCCCTCAACTTGGCACGATCTTCCACTTTGACATCTAAAGTGGATGTTGTTCATTTTAAGCACCTGAACCAGCTACAAATTGTGTCACTTTGACACCTTTCACTGACATGGCAAAGTGAGTGATCTACACTTGTGTTTGGGAGTAGGGCAACCTTATTTTAGCCCATTTTTAATTTTATCATCTTCTTTCATATTTTTTTCATCCCACTATTTTCTACCATTTTTTCAAGCTCAAACTCTTTTAATGGTACTCTCAAACCTCCTCTATCTCTTAGAGAATTATTTATTTGAATGTTTTTTCCATATCACTTATAATAATATAATCTAAAAAGTAAAGAAAATAAAAAATTGTATAAAAATATATCTACGAAAAAAACTAATAAAATTGAGTTACTAATTCAAACACGAAGAGTATTGTTATAATACAATTTTTATCTGAAAAATCTACTTCCAAACACCCGACCTTTGTAAATTAAACTCCCGAAAGTACCCATATCTTCTTTTATTAATTAATTTTCTAATTTTCTAAGAAATTAAGGCTAATTTTCTAAAAAAATTAAAGCTCGGATATGTTAATAAAGCTCAAGCAAAAGAGATTCCAATGACGCCAAAGAGATTCCGACGATGCCATGACTACAAATACCTCAATTGTAAAAGCTCATAAAGGGAATAAAGGGGTTAAAAAGCTCAAGTCTAAAAGGAATTTAAAAAGCTCATAAAAGGGAATAAGGAGGCATGTTTATCATCCCCGAAAAACTCAACCTCTATTATTAGAGGTTAAGCTTAAAGAAAAAGACAATTTTGGCCTTTTAAAAAAAATTGGGTGTATATAATGATGTGGAGATTTAAAATGAGTTGACGCAAATCAATTGGTTGTTTAATCCATGTCAGAAGCAAGTGCAATTCATGCACAAGAGCTGAGGCAAAAAGGTATCAAAATGACATAGTTTGTAGCTGGTTTAGGTGTTTAAAATGAACAACGTTCACTTTAAGTACCAAAGTGAAAGTTCGTGTCAAATAAGGGGCCTTGCGATGTGTTTGGCCTAAAAAGTATGATGATGGATTTAAGTCTCATCTTATTAAGAGGGTAATACATTGGGTTAGAGTCCTGGTGCACCATGATTTATAGCTTAAGATGTTTTGGACGTCTTTATATGGATAAGCCGTTGAGTTTTAATCTCAATGTATCATATTGATGATATAATGATTGCTAAGGCAAAATAATGTGTATTTGGTAAAACTCATGAAACTTGTTCTATTAAATATGCTACATTCCTTATAGTGAATGTGGTAGCAACAAATAATATGTATGCCTCGATTTGATCTTTTAATAGCAATATCTAAAAAAATCTATAAGCTATCCTAATTTGACATGCTTAAGGCACAATTAGTCATCAAAATCAATCATCTCTAACTCCATAAGATCAACTGAAGTAGTTTTCTAAGACACTGTAATCAGGCAATTTTTGTATACTCGTCTAGCTACAATAGAACTACTCACTGGGGTAGATATTGAGAAAGACTCTATTAATATTTTGGGACTGACACCGAAGTCTACAGCTATATAAGGAGTCACAAAGAAAAGTGAAGCTCTGGGGTCTAACAATGCATAAACATAAAGATGGAAGACTTAAAACGTACCCGTAAACATATCAAGAGAACTTTCCTGATAATGTCGAGTCTGGAGAGCATAAAGTCGGTTCTAACGATGCCCACTGATGGCGTTGGAGGTGGAACCCTGCTGAGTCAGGCGACCTACTGGAACTGATAAAAAGTTGGACTGACCTTGCTGACTAATATCCTTTCCCTCTGGCCAACAACTAGGCAATCCCTGATCCTGTGGTCTGGCTTGCCACATTCAAAACATACATCACTGTCTACCCTACACTTTCTCTGATGAGTTTTACTATATTTCCTGCAAAGCGGATTGGTGCGACTAGTTTTTACACTACTCTAGGACTTAAAGCCTGGAGCTCTACCCGGCTGTCCAGCCTGAACTTAGGCACTGGCGCACTGGCTGAAGATGGGGCTAGAGCTGAAAATTTCTAGTGGAACTGAGAACGATTACCACATTCTGACCTTGGCTGAGGAAAGTTGAAGCTACCTAATCTGGCCCTCTTATTCTCCCTTTCCTTTTCCTTACACTTCTCCTCCTCAATCTACTGAGAATGGACCATCAACCTAGAGAGATCCATCTCCTTCATCAACATAACTGTCTTGCACTCCTTAACCACCTTCTCAGAAACTCCCGACACGAACTTACTCATCCTTGACCTAGAATCAACCACCATAGTCGGAGCATACTACACTAACTGAGTAAGCTTGAGTGAGTAATCCTTCACACTCATGTTACCTTGCTTTAAATTGATGAAGTCCTGAACCTTAGCCTCCCAAACTTTAATGGAAAAAAATCTGTCTAAGAAGGCCGTGGAAAGCTCCTCCCACTCTTTAGGTCTTGCCTCAACACCTTTCTCCTCCTGTCACTGCTTAAACCAAGTGTGAGCTACTCCCTACAACTGATAAGAAACTACGTTAGCACTCTCACTCGAAGTGATACTCATAATATCAGTCACCTTTTGTAGATAGTCTACAAACTCTTCTGGATCCTCCTCAGACTTAGATCTAGAAAACAATGAAGGATTCATCCGAGTAAAGTCTCAGATCCTATCTACAGCTGTATTCATCACTGAATTGGCTGGGGCAACAACCTACTGGTTATTCCGAGCAGCCAAAAAATGCACCAAAGTTGTAAAAGTGGCCCAAAATTCAGCGTGAGAAACATGTTCATTTAGGGGATCTTCCTTAACAGGCAGTAGTACGGGTTGATCACCATTTCTTCTTCTGTTGTTTCTCCTAGGAGGCATTTTTTGTAAATGGATGAAGGATGAGTTATAAAAGGTAATTCAATAGAGCTCATGCTCTTTCACACGATATGAATACTGAAAGAAGAGAAACTTTCCTAAAACGTCTCATAGTCTCTTGCCCATAAGTGTGACGCGTATCACACCCATGCACAAGCCTTTACTCAAAGCACTTTTAGATACCCTAAGATACTTTAAAACCTTAGGTTCTGATACAAAGTTTGTTCACGACCCGAGGCTACCTCCTAGTCGCGACTGTTCACGACCCGAGGCTACCTCCTAGTCACGACACTACGCTTAAGGCCACAAGTGACCCCAAGCTAACCCATGATCCGGTACCTGCTGTGAGCACTAAATAAAATAATTATAAAGTATCATATGCGGAAGATAAACTAATATAAATACCAACATGTCTGAATTACTGATAAAAGAAACTAAAAACAAATCTGAATGTCGGACTATCTAAAAGCCTAGAAGACATGAGGAGTTAATGAAAAAAACCCCTAACTAACTCCGACTGACTGGATATAAGGAAATACTCAAATAACTGAAAATAACTTGTCCTCGATGGATGAGGACTCACTACTACTGCTATTGAGAGACACTTAGCTGACTAAGGGCGATTGGGAAACTGAGCGTTCGAACCTATATTATGAAATCAATAAATCACAAAGAGAGTGTGGTCAATACTTTGAATGTATATAGATACTGAACATGGATGCATGAACATGTAAAAAGAATGCAAGACCAAGTAAAACGTGTAATAAGATAATCTGTAAAATTGACTGACTGGATAGCTGATAAACTGAATACTTGGTCATGCAAACCTATACTGATATAACTTGAGTACTTAACTAAAATTGTAGGAGCTATCATGTAACTGACATGCCCTAATCTAAGCCAATAAGTGTCCAACATGTAACATAGTTGGAAGGGTGTCAGTACCTTTCCACGAGTATTGACACTGGCTATATGGATCCAAAAATCTAATGTCCCAAAGGACTACGGTATCATCCTCTACTAGCAGGTACCCCTAAGATATTGTCAACCCTCAACTTCCAAGAAGACCTCTCAAAACCTACGCTGGCTACATAGTTCTAGAATATAGGGACTACTACTAAGGGTCACACCATCTACTGGCAAGTGAGCCCCATTCCTGGGTTCACTGTGCTAAATCCTACTCTCAAGTGAACTGACACTGGTTCTAACTAAATTCAACTGGATATCACAACTAATTATGCTTAGCATGATCATAACAAACTGTGTATGATAAACATATAGTTGTCGGGTGTTCATACCCACCAATACTGAATGATACTCCAAAAATTATAACATCATTTAAAACACCGTGAGGAAATTCAAGATTTAAAGACCCAAAACATTGTACCTTTCACTAAACTGATGAAATCCAAGAATTTGAATATGGGGATGTGTTAAACTTGGAGGACAATATGGTCACATGGTTTAATTTATAACTTGATAACTTAATATGGTGTCAACTGATTATGACATTAGTAATCAGAATTCAAATCATGTAATAACATAATTCACATGGGAAAACATATTCACATGGGTTGAATTTAAAACTACTAAGAAATCATTGAGTAAATTCATACTTAGCATTCAAATTTCATGAAAAGAGGATAAAAAATTCATACTTGAATAAAAAGGGATTTTTGGGACTCAATGGGTGAAAAGAACCCATTGATGAATACCCCACATACCTTAATTGCTTAAATCCTTAAAGAAGTTTGGAATTGGGACCTTGAATGGTTGAATCCTTGGGAAGATGCCTGAATTTATGCTTTTGGAAATAGAGATGAGTTTCACGTGTTCACTAATGAGGAATGGGGCAAATAATGCCCTTCTTGGGGTTTTTAATTTGTAAATTGAGTGTTTGGGGAAAGCGGAAAGGACTAAAATACCCCATTGATCATTTAATAAGGCTATAGGAAAAACACATCCTCTGTGGCATGGAGGCTAGCCTCCACGACACAGATTGTATCGCGGAGGCTAACCTCCATGACACGCCGTGTCGCAGAGGTCCTGCCTCCGTAATACGCTCAAATCGCGGAGGCATTCTACCTCTGTGGTGCAAAAATACCCCAAACCCCTTCCAAAAACTCTGAAACTCCCCAAACCCCTTCCAAAAATTTTGAAACTCTCCTGGATAACCTTTTTAACATCCCTTAACACATTTTAACTCAAAAATCTACGTTTCAGACTCAGAATGGCCAAAAATAAAATGTTTGCATTCTTGGGGTCTTAAAAATGGCTAAGTCTTTTGTACTTGGTGTGAAATTAAAGCCTTGGACCCCTTTAAACATGTCTAATGGCTAAAATATGTCTAGAATCTTGTAGGGTATTATAATATCTCCCCTTTGGGATTATTCGTCCCCAAATAAAACTATTTGAGCTGAGATACTAGGAAAACTGAGATCATGTACTGAATATTTATGAGCTGAATCATGAATGAATAACTGAATCTGAAATATGATACATAGACTAAACTGAATTTATGAACGCATGCTATGACATGAGGATGATTATATGGATGAGATAGCAAATGAGAGAATTACTTACGAAAAACCATTACCTCATGCTGGATCTGAATTAGTAGAGAAAAGATGGGGATACTTGGCTCGCATATCAGCTTCTGCTTCCCACGCAACTCTCTCAATAGACTAATTTCTTTATAGAACCTTTACCAAGGAAACTTTTTTATTCCTTAGCCTACGAATCTTACGATCAAGGATCTCAACTGGGACTTCTTCGTAGGAGAGACTTTCTTTCACGTCCACACTCTCTAAGGGAACAATAGAAGTTGAGTCACCAATATATTTCATTAACAAAGAGACATGAAACATTAGATGCACTGATGCCAAATCTGCAAGTAACTCTAACGCATAGTCTACCTTCACAAAATGGCTCAAAATCCTGTATGGGCCAACATAACGGGGACTGAGCTTCCCCTTTTTGCGAAATCTCTACACCCTTTTTATAGGAAAAATTTTCAAATAAACCAAGTCACCGACGTCAAACTAAAGATATTTTCTCCTTACATCTGCATAATATTTCAGACGGCTTTGGGCTGTCTTCAGCCTTTCTCGGATCAACTGAAATTTTTCCATTGCTTCATACACTAAATCTGGACCTATCAATGCTGCCTCACCTACCTCAAACTAACTAATAGGAGATTTATACCTCCTACCATAGAGAGCCTTAAATGAAGCCATCTGAATTCTAAGGTGATAGCTATTGTTGTAGGCAAACTTGATCAAAGGTAAGTGGTCATCCCAACTACCATTAAAGTTGATAACACAATCCCTTAATATTTTCTCTAAAGTCTGAATAGTCTGCTCTGCCTGACCATCTATCTGGGGATGAAATAAACTTAGATACCAAGACCCTTCTGAAAAGCCTTCCAAAGTAAGAGGTAAATTGAGTACCTCTATTTGAAATGATAGTCAATGGAATCCCATGTAACTTTACCAACTCCCTGAGATATAGTCTAGTATAATCCTCAGCTTAATATGAAGTATGAACTAGCAATAAATGGGCTGACTTGGTTATTCTATGTACAACAGCCCAAATCAAATCATGCTGACGACGCGTACGAGGTAATCCTATCATAAAATCCATTTTCACCACCTTCTACCTCTAAGTGGGTATACTGAACTGTTAAAGTATACCAATAGGCCTTTGGTGCTCAACCTTAACTTGCTGACAATTGGAATACTTAGCCACTATCTTTCTTCATACCGCTACCCCAATAGATTTCTCGCAAATCATGGTACATCTTAGTGGCTCCTGGGTGAATAAAAAATCATGCATCATGCAATTTAGCTAATATCCATTATCTCATACCATCAACACATGGAACACATAACCTACTTTGACAATGAATCACAACATCTCCCCCTTAGGAGAAAACCTCAACCTTTGATCCCTAACTACCTCTTTCAACTTGACCAAAATAAGATCCCTATCTTGCTTTTCTTTCACTTCAGCAACCAATGAAGATTTTGAACCATTCTGAATCCATATACTACCTTCAGCCAAATTAATCAATCGAACACCTAACCTGGCAAACTAATGAACCTCACGGACTAACTCTTTCTTATCATCCTCAACATGCGCAACAATTTCATAGACAATCTACTAAGGGCATCGGCCACTATATTGGCCTTACTGGGGTGATACATCACACTCATATCATAGTCTTTCAATAATTCTAACCACTTTCTCTAATAAAAATTCAGTTTTTTCTGTGTGAACTCATATTGTAAACTCTTATGATCCATAAATTTATCAACATGAACCCTATAAAGATAATGCCTTAAAATCTTTAATGCAAAAAAAACTGCTGCCAACTTAAGGTCATAGGTCGGGTAATTCTTCTCATGTGGTTTAAGCTGTCTAGAGGCATAGGCTATGACCTTGCCTCGCTGCATTAACACATAACCAAGACCAACTCTAAAAGCATCACAATAAACTACAAACCCATCTGTGCCATCTGGTAAAGTCTAGATTGGAGCAGAAGTAAGTCGAGTTTTCAACTCCTGAAAACTCTTCTCGCAGGAATCTGACCACTTAAATTTGACTTTCTTTTGGGTTAATCGAGACATGGGAGAAGCAATAGAAGAAAATCCTTTAACAAACCATCTGTAATAGCTAGCTAAACCCAAGAAACTCCTAATGTATAATGGAGAGATGAGTCTAATCCAATTTTGTACTGCCTTGGTCTTTAGATGATCAACTCGATTGCCATTACTGAAAATGATGTGACCCAGGAAAGATGCTGATATTAACTAGAATTTGCACTTACTGAACTTATTGAAAAACCAATGATCCTTAAGGGTCTGCAATACAACCCTAAAATGGTCTGTATGATCATTTTCACTACGGGAATAAATGAGGATATCATCTATGAAGACTATGATGAACATATCCAAGTACTTTTTGAACACCCTGTTCATCAAGTCCATAAAAGCTATAGAAGCATTCGTTGGTCCAAAAGACATAACTAGGAATTTGAAGTGACCATATCGAGTTCAGAAGGTTGTCTTTGGGATGCCACATACTCTGACTCTAAGTTGATGATAGCCAGATCTGAGGTCTATCTTAGAGAAATAGCTGACACCCTGAAGTTGGTCAAATAAGTCATTAATTCTGGGGAGAGAAAACTTATTCTTGATTGTGACTTTGCTAAACTGATGGTAGTCGATGCATATTCTAAGGGAACCAGCCTTCTTGTACACAAAAAAAACTGGAGCACCCCATGGAGAAATGTTAGGCCTGATGAAACCCTTATCTAAGAGATCTTTCAATTTTTTCTTTAGTTCCTTAAGTTTAACTGGAGCGATTCTGTAAGGTAGAATTGAGAGAGGCTGGGTATCTAGGAGGAGATCTATTCTGAAGTCAATGTTCCTTTAGGGAAAAACTTTGGGAAAATCCTCAGGGAACACTTTTAGAAACTCATTCACTACTGGAACTAACTCAAGACTCGGAGTTTCAGAATTTGAGTCCTTGAATTGGATGATATGGTAAATATATCCCTTGGATATCATCTTTCTTGCCTTAAGATAGAAGATAAATTAACCCTTACGAACTAAAGTACTATCCCTCTATTCAATAATGGACTCATTAGGAAACTAGAATTAGACAATTCTATTTCTACAATCAACTAAGACATAGCACGAGTGGATCCAATCCATGTTGAGAATGATATCAAAATCAGTCATCTCTAACTCCACAAGATTAATTGAAGTAATTTTCTAAGACACGGTGACCTGGCAATTTTTGTATACCCGTTTGGCTATAATAGAACTATCCATTGGGTAGACACTAAGAAAGGCTCTACTAATATTTCAGGATTGACACCGAAGTCTATAGCTATATAAGGAGTCACAAAGAAAAGTGAAGCTTCGGGGTCTAACAATGTATAAACATGAAGACATAAGACTTGTAATATACCCATAACCGCATTAAAAGAACTTTCCTAATCATGTCATGGTGGTGGTGGTGGCGGCGGCGGCGGCGGTGCTGGTGGAGGTGGTGGTGGCGACGGCGATGATGGTGGTGGTGGTGGTGTATATACGTACATGTATACGTATATATGTATATTGATTTGCATATGATGCAATAATAAGAACGGACACTTACAAAATATAGTCTATATTTCAGCAAAATGAAAGTGTCCTTCACCTAATTTGTCCATTACCTCTCTTTCTATTTTTTTCTTTTCTTTTTTTATTTTTTATTTTTCTCTCTCTTCTATCTCTAGCCTCTATTTCTCTCTTTTCACTCTTTCTTTTGTCTCTAACCCCTACTTCTCTTTTTTTTTTCTTTTTAATTTCCTATTATTTCTTTTTTCCTTCTCATTATTTTTCTTTTTTTATTGTATATTGTATTTTATTATATTTTCAAAAAACATAGCAACATCGAGTATAAGCCATGGATGATGATGGAAACATCATAACAACTCATTGTATTTCTATCACCATCATTTTTTTCTTTTTCTTTTTATAATTTTTCATTTATTTTCTATTTTTATTTATTTTCTTTTTCTATTCTTTCTTTTTTCTTTTTCTTTTTCTTCTCTTCTATCTCTAATTTCTATTTTTTTTTCCTTTTTCCTTTTTTTTTCTATTTGTTTCTTTCTCATGTTTTCTTTTTTGTGTTTTCCCTTTTTTCTTTTTGATTTATTTCTTTTCTTTCTTTTTGCTTTTTTTCTTTTCTTTTTTTCCCTCTTCTATCACTAGCTTCTATTTCTCTTTCTTTTTATTTTCTTTTTGGTTTTCATTTTTCTATTTTTTTCATTCTCATTTTTTTAGTTCTATTTTATATTTTTTACATTTTTGAAAAAGATGGTGACATTGAGCACAAGTCATAGATGATAATGTAAATACCACAGTTGCTTTTTGTATTTGTATTCACACCATCATTTATATTTTTGTATTCATTGATATAATTGTATTTGTATTTATATTTTATAATTCGCGCTTGTATTTGTATTTAATAGTTTGCATTTATATTTGTAATTTATAGTTCACACTTGTATTTATATTTTATAATTCACACCATCATTTATACTTTATATAATATTTTAAAGAACTATTTTGTATTGGAATTTTATCGTTGACTGCATATTGTATTGTATTTTGTGGTTTCATTTTATTTGTACTCTATTTTTGTCAATGCACTTGTATTTCAAAAGCACTATTTTTATTTGTATTTGTAAGCTGACCACATAATGTATTTGTATTTGTAATTACATTTTTTTTATTTGTTTGTATTTGAATTTGCACTTGATAGCTGTCATGATCCAAAATACAAGGGGCATGATGACATTTGTTGCGACAAACCTTGACAAGTAAGCCTATTATCCAAACTGATAGATAATGGGGAAAAGACAAAAATAACCCTAAGGTAAGACTTCTAAAACGATACCAAACCACATAGATATGATAAAAGCGGAAAGAATAAAATCAACACATGTAGCCATAACATCCCAAAACCTGGTGTCAACAGTATAAGAACTACTAATACAATTTCAAAGTCAAATACGTCAGAAAAATAATGACAAAGGAAAATATCTTGTCCGAACATTAATAAAGACATAACTAACACAGAAAGATAGAGGTGAACTCCAGACGTGTGAATGTCCAAACGCTACCTTGAGAAATCTGAAGGCGCCCACAATCAACTAGTTTGAGGCACACCTAAACCGAAAGCTGCACCGAAAGGGTGGTGTAGGAGTGAGTACGGTCTAGTTGTACTCAGTAGGTATCATAGGCCGACCGAACAAAGTAGAAATAAATAATACAAAATACACACTAAGGGCACGTCACTTATAATTAGAAAATATCCCACAATGGTAGCCCACACCGCTTGCACTAACAGTTCTAATAGATCACATATATTGCAACATCACACCAAGATAGAACACAAGTATGTATTATATCACATATAAGTAGAACAAGGGGGAATATGCTTATACAAGATCATCAAATACAAGTAAAGAAGATAAGACAATTACATATATGGCAAGTCAATATGGCAATACAATAAAATATAAACACAATAAAGTAAGTGCAATGTATATGATGATGATGATGCACGAGGTCGTCGCACAACCTTCGATATCATCGCACAATCCCTGTATACACCTACGGAGGAAAACCTCTCAACAAAGAACCCATGGGGGGTTCGTCAACCCATATACAATCTACATATCTTATATATCCTCCCTGGCACATCTCTCAGGGAGGGTTTTATAAGGTATTATAATATGTTTTCCCCGGCATTTCCTTCGAAAAGGGTTTTATAAATGGTGTTGCTAGTGTTTCTTAGATGTTGCCATAGTGGTACCAATGTTTCATGAGTGAGTATGATATGAGGATGTAATGCCCATAATAAATAATAATGAGTATTTCCACAACCAATCACGATGATATATTTTTACAACCAATCACAATGATATATTTCCACAACCACGTGATTCAATATCCACTCATTATTTTTGTTTCATCCATAAATTTCTACATGTCTCATATGCCAATAAAGTATAAATATAATCACAATACACCAATGGTACCACATTAAGCATTCTAACAATACAATACAATTATTCACATGTATTCAAGGCTATTAATATCACATAGGACCCCACACAGTCATACATATCACATAATATCTCAAATTCAAAAATTACATCACATATAGGCCCCCACATGGTCACTACACATAAATAGATACTTTTCATGATTAGTTTATGCCTTTAACATGTATTTTGTACCATCATTTACTACCCAGCCTAGTCAGAAAGAGTTAAGTCATAACCTACCTCAAAAGTCGAAATACTGCAACCAACACTTTTGCTCTCAAACCTTATTCTTCATGAACGGTCTCAAACTCCACAAAAACTACCAAATATGAAATCTACGCATCAAAATAAAACCAACGATACCCATATTGACTACTTTTAATTCGAGGTCAAAACGGACCCTTAAATCGAGTTTTCAAAAAAGAAGGACAAAATCATAACTTTACTCCAAAAATGTGTTCTCCATATTTTTAGGAACCTACAGCTAAGTTCAAATTAAAGAAAAATTATTTTTAAGCTTCACCGGGTAAAATCATTGAAGTCTGAGTTAAAATCAAGAATCGGAGTTATTGTGAAGGTTAATTTGATGAAAAACTAGTAATTATAAGATTAAAATATCATTCAAGTGAAAAAGAGTGAAATTGGGATTTAAAATCAAGCCCTAATATTTTTCGATTTTTGAGAATTTAATCAAAAATTACTAAGAAAAGGGGTGATTCTTACCTTAAATCTGTAAGAGAATCAAGAAATACATGTAAATTTAGCTTTCAAGCACCCACAAGCTTCACTTTAAGCCCTCACACTAATTTTAGGGTTGAACCTTCAAGAGAAAGGTGAAATAATGAGCAAAAATTGGATAAAAGGGGTTATGTATACTATACCCGGGTACTAGTTAAAATAAAGAATAAATCACACTTGGGGAGTGTGCTTTACCCTTTAAATTTCCTGATTGCACCAACAACCTGGTGCACCAGATTTTTAAGTCCAAACAGACTTCGACGGGGTGTCCGAGATTCGTTAGGAGTTTGATATACTCAAACGAAGTATGTAATGACTCAATGATGATATCAGATTTTCAAAAAGATGTCATTTTTATAAAGTTGACCCTCGAAATCTGAAATTGTAATTTTTCAAATCGAGGGTCAAAATGAAATTTAAAAGTTGTAAAATCACACCAAATATGTTACCACCCTAAAATTGATATTCTGGATTTGTTGGTGAAGTTGGATTTTCTATCCGAGTTCATTACAACCAAATGTGGGTCCCACACACATATTTCAAATTTTTTCAACTTTCCGACCAATAGGTCAAAATGAGCTCGGATGCATCGAGATTTAAACCAAAGGTTTATCTAGCCTAAAATTGATATTCCAGAGCTGTTGGTGTAGTTTATTTGGCCATCTATTGTACAGATCAAAGGATATCCACATAAGTCCAAAATAAGGCTCTCGAAGCCATCAAAAGCCACAATATCACATAAATGATACCAAAATGCATCAAAAACTGTCTCAATCATCCCCACACCTCAGAAATACAATAATGCAACTATAAGGAGGGATAAAAATATCAAATCACACAAAATCACAAATTCTACATATTTCATCAATTTTTTAGGTCGTTACATCATCCACCACTAAAAATCTAGTTCGTTCTTGAACTAAGGCAAAGAAATATCTAAATCAATGAAGAGATAGGGATAGGAATAAAACATATCAAAATCAACCACCTAAGTAGCCTCATCTACAGGTCGATGTTGCTATTGAACCTTAGCCACAGGGATAACTCTAGAGCGCAATTGTCTAGCATCCCTAGCCAAAATAGAGATCGGCTCCCCAACAAAGGACAATCTGTAATGACCTTTCAGGTTATTTTCTGTGTTCTTATTTATTTTCTCCATTAGAGATTTCCCATAGCTACCGTAAGTCATTTATGACTTGCTGGAACTGATAGTTTGGTTACCTGACAGTTTGTTAGGTTGTTAGAACAATTTCCCCGCTTGGAAGTCTTTGTTGGTTCTAAATGTACACCAAGCAAAAAATTCAGTAAAATAATATCAGATGGAAAATCTAACTTTGCCAACGCATTTAGAATATCGAAATCTATATGGTTGCATATCTCGTTTAATCGTATTGGACTTCGGATGCATCTCGAGGCTTTGGCCGAAACTTGGAATTCAAAGTTTAATTTTCAGCTAGTGTCTAATGCCCGAGGTACCACAATTGCATAAGAAGTAGTGCGATTGCAATCACGCTTTAGTGGAGGTGCACGATTGCTACTCCTGAGGCCCAGCAAGGTGTATTTAAATGCTCTTTTGGCCAAAATTTGGCCATTTGTTCATTGTCTTGAGCCTCTAAAACCCTAATGGAGAGAGTAGTCTTTACAGTATGTGTTGGGTGTTGATTTGGATCTTGAGATCTTGTGTTTTCGCGATTAACATTAATTCTAAGGTAAGAATTTTTCAATTTTGGTATTGATTTCTTGATTTTAAGACCAAAACCCCTAATGGCTTGAGGCTTGATTTTAGCCCCAAATATGGTTGTTTTGTACAAATTTCTTGAGGGTTATAACTCCCTAATGGTATTTGAATAATGGTTGGTCTGGAAAACTCATTTACCATATGTGGGATTTACTTGGGGGTTTTTGGTGTCATTTTGGACCCAAGAACAATGGTGAAATATGGGTGTTGCTATTCTCATAATAATTCATAGATTATGTTGTTGAAAGCTTGGCTCGTGGAATGAGGTTTGAGGAAAAGAAACACAAAGATTGTTGGTTCGTGAGCTATTTGGACTTGAGGTAGGTTAGGCTTACTTGTGTTAGGTTGAGCTTTATTATAGTATAATAATGAAATCTTGATAATATTGGGTGGGGTCTTAGATGTTTAATTGGTAGATGGAAATGTTCGGGACTAGTTGAATCACTTAGGTCTTAAAACACATTAAGTGGGATAGTTGACTCATAGCCTAGCACCTTGGATAGTTGGACTTGTAATCTCATGAATAGCATGAGAATACTCTAGTTGCTCTAGTGGATAGAGTGATCTTGTTCACTCACCTTAAACGTATGTTGAGTTAGATATGCTTAGTTGTAAAATGGCTTTAGGTGCTTGGGTTGATATAGGAGGAATCCTTGAAGAAGAATTGTCCCATAGAACTAGTAAGGATTGGTAAGCTCTTAAGGCATGGTTTAGATTACTTAGCCTAATTTAGAGTAGAAGTTAGACTTGTAAAAGAGAATTTAGAGATTATTAGAAGCGAAACTTGACTCGCCTTAAGCTCGAACTATGTAACTTCTTTAGTGACCTAGATATGTGATGAACACCTAAATTATGCTTTTGGTGATATGATGGCTAAACCCGGTAAATGGTTTATGCATGTTGTCAATATTTGTATAATGTTTATACTTGATTAATTGTCTTGTTTTTATGACATGGATAACATTGGAAAGTCTTGTGAATTGAATCTATGGTTATGTTATCACTTAACTTATTGGCTATTTTACTATATGAGCCTTGAATTATGTTACAACTCTTATTATGATTCAAGCTTAATGACTAAGCAAATAATTGTGTAAAAGAATATATTTGCGCTAGTATTGTGAACCTTATGGGTAAAGAAGGATTCTAGAAGGCATTCCCATGACTTATAATTGGCTTGTTAATAATCATGATTAAGCTCAGAAAAGTGGTGGATGCTCATATCATTTGTATATACATGCCCATGCATCTACTTATATAACAGTGATGATTAATGGTGAAGTACCATGATATGTATTTCCTGACATGTATTACACTTTATTATTGTGGGCTTGTACTTGTTATTAATTTGGCTACATAGGTATGTATTTACTATTGTCTTGGTGGTTATTGATATGATGATGCCCGGTGAATCTGGAGGATATATTGATGTTATGATGATGCCCGGTGAACTCGTAAGAGGTATTGATATTATGATGATGCCCGTGAATTCAGAGAATATATTGATGTTATGATAATGCTTGGTGAATTTGGAGGATATATTAATGTTATAGTGATGCCTGGTGAATTCATAAGAGGTATTGATGTTATGATGATACCCGATGAATCCAGATGATATATTGATGCGATGAATCCAAAAGAGGTATTGATGTTATGATGATGCTCAGTGAATCCAGATGATATATTAATGTTGTGGTGATACTATGTATGGTAAGTATATATGAATACATAGGTATATGTGTGGTTATGCCATTGTATGATTAAGTTCATATGTGCACTTAGGACATAATGTTTTCCTTGGGAAGTTATCTATAATTCTCCACCATTAATCAGTTATTAAGTGGCGCGACTCTTGTTAATACCAAATAGTGAAAAGAAGTAGAATATGCTGATTATTGAGTTAAGACTAATTGGTAAGTGTAATCATGTGTAGAACTGAGGATTTACCTAGTGAATATATTTGGCTTGAACAAATAGTTATGTTATGAAATTTTGTCTTGTAAAATGGGTTATGTGATAGCTAGTTGTCTATATAAAGTGGTTATATTACTTGATGGCTAGAAGCCTAGAACACTAGTTGATGGACCTTGTTTAGTTAAAATATGGTAACTATTAATTATGGTTGTAATATGGCTAATGATGATAATAGACTTAGCATTGTTGATTATTAGTGATATTGATTTCTAGCATGTAATTTTTTTGGTTGCTTAATGAGGACTTAGATAGATATGGTGCTAACTAGAAAATGGCATTGGTTAATTGATAGATAAGTGTCTTGGTGATATGTAGCTTCTCACTATATGATGACTAGTATACTTATGTTAATTAGGAATGAGTTAGTTAAATAGTGATTATGGTTTAGTGATACATCTTGGATAGATATGGATGTTGGCTATCTAATGAATCATAATTAGTTACTACTCTATTAATAAGGAGTATATGAGGATCGGTTAGGCTAATTGTTGGAGGCCTTATAATGCCTAGCCACTAGTAGTCAATAATAAGAGTTGGTGAGTTAATAATGACTAGATAAAATGTATTGATATCATATATATAACACCCCAAGATTTGGACCCTTGCAAAAATTCTTGGGTTTTGGACTTTCTGACCTTGGTATGACTCAAGGGTACCATTCGTACCCTTGGATACGGGTTAGGGGATGGCTTGATCGCTTATATGTATGTTGGGCAGCAAGGTTGGCTTGGTTACTGTCTGAGATATGACTCACCACCATACGCGTCATATGGTGGGATACAAGGGGTACAATGACAAGTCATATGAAGCTTATTGAGTTGCTTAGTTAAAATTATCCAAGGTATAGATGTGGGTACAGTTTTGGGTACCAATCGTACCCTAAGGTACGAGTTGGGTTGGTGTTTTCATATTAGGACCAGTTAGGAGGGTGAGGTCTAGGGTATGAGTTAGGGTACCATTCGTACCCTCGAATACGGTTTGCATGGTTGGATCGTACCCTACTAGGAATAGATCTTCAATTTTTAAGTTGGGGACCTTTTGGACATTTTCCACCCAAAATCCTTATGTCCCCATGTTATATAACCCTTGATGACCTCTCATAACACTTTTTAAAGAATAGAAACACTCCAAATACTCTCTTAAATTCTCTTTTGAAGATTTGAGACTAGGGTTTCTTCAAGTGTTCTTCAAAGGGCTTAAGAGTCAAGTTACTCTCCGGAATCCTCTTGTATAAGGCATGTATTTCTTCCCTTATTGTTGGTTCCAACTAAAGGCATGATTTAATGTGTTTTAAACATTGATTTATGAGTTATAAATGATGGTTTTGGAAACCAATATTGAGGTTCTTGATGCATACTGTTGATTCTTGGTTTAAACTATGTTTTTACATATTTTTGGTGATGGTTTGCATATGTGGGTGCTTGTTGGTTATGGTTTAACAAATGGGTCATGAGTAACCCAAATTATGATTGTTTATGCTTTGGTTTTGGTCTTGGTAAAGGTATGCCCTCAACATGTTTTATAAAATGGCTAAAAGAATGATTGTTGAACTTTTATTGGAACTTTCGCATGGTATGGTTTAGTAATTGAACCCTAAATGGTATAAATGACATAAATGGTTTAAATTATTTGGAATGGTTAAATAGAATGGTTTGGATGGTCATGGTTATGGTTAATTGAACTCCTTGTAGGGTAAACAACTTGTGGGTTACATGGGACTCCCCCAAGAAAACATAATAATATAACACTTGTGGGGTACATGGGACTCCCCCAAATTAACTTGGTAAATAGGTACACGGGAATCCCTTAACCTCTTAAGGTTTGGCTATGGAAAATACTTGTAAGTTATAGCCGGTATGATGATACCAGTATTAATAGCCTTGTTTAATAATAAATGAAATAATGGATTGGTTCATTGGAAATGGTTTTAATTGGGCAATAAAGGTGGGTTGTGATAGCTAACTGTGAAGGTTGGAGTCTAACAAATGAATATTGGAAACTCATGTTTGCTGACATAAGGGGTAGGTCATGGTGACCTTATATGATATTACGAGGTACACGGGAATCCTCTGAGTACACTGTACATATGTATCATGGAGGGTGAATGGTACTTTAGAATTCCTTACTCTTATGGTATCTCTGGTTCGTGTGGCTACACGTATCGGGGCCCATTCAGCGGGTTACAGTGAACCCATATAGCCCATGGGTGGTTAAGGACGGTTAAGTTACACATACCCAGGTTAATAGTTTCAAATATATGTTAAACCCGATTCCCTTTCCTGACATGGTTATATATATATATGTATGGGTTGTATGCATATGGTTGATTTACTTGGTTTTATTGAATGAAATTATTTTATCCTTATCCTGAGTGCATGCTAGCATTCACCTGCTAACCCGTCTTCAGGTAGTTATATCCCCATGCGATGCAGGAATCGACCATTCTACTTCTTCTGCTTAGTGATTGAACTCGGGATCAGCTATTGGATTAAAGTGATGAGATTTCATAGTTCAGAAGGCATCTATTTTATGTCATGGATTACTTTATGTACTTTTGTATTTCATAGACTTGGTTTAGGGCTATGTCGGGGGCATGTTCCGACTAGGTACTCTTTGGTTTGGTTTAGAGGCTTTATATGGACAATTGTGGACTTGGGTATGGTATGGATGGATTATGTCATGTATATAAACATACATTAAATTATTGTCTTAGTTTTTATTTATGGTATTGGTTTGGTTGGATTGGTTGGTTATTGGGTGGATTGACTTATTTAGGTTGGCCTCGGATATAGGCTTATCCCAAAGTCACTTCATGGATAAACTCACTATCTTATTAAATGGTTGGAATACACCCGACTTAGGACATAGATTTCTGGGTTGAGTTGGGTATCGGGGGTGGTCTCCACTCTTGGTTGGGCTTGAGATCGCCCATTACGATAAGGCCCTGGTTTGGGTCGTATCAATGGATATCTAAATGTCTATATAACTATGGTTATGATTACATTGGTTCTGTGTTGAACTTGGTATTTACGCAATTGTAATTATATGTACATGTTGCTTATGCTTCCGGATAGATTATTCATTTTGTATGATGGTTGTGCTACATATTGATATGAGATGTCGCATTACTGTTCTAGTTGGTTAGATAGTTTGTATAGAGATGATGGAGTCGCTTCAGGTTCTATTCTATACCTTGACTTATAATTATTGTCTTACTTTATATCATCTTTATATCATAATTTAGCTCAGTCGGCGGATGATGTCTATTGAGTACCCATTGTTTTGGTACTCATACTACATTTCTATACCTTTTTGGTACAGACTCGAGTACTAGTTACTGCCGCTGAGTTGAGATCATGCTGTGTTGATCTTCCAGAGATAGGGTGAGGTCTTGGAGTTTGAGTCTCCCGTTTCCCTCCTATCTTTATTCAGTCTTTTGTATTAGAAATGAATGTATAATACTATTTAGACTTTGAGTTGTATTTCCTATTGTTGAACTTAGATGCTCATATACTAATATTGCCAGGTCATGGGATTGGTATTCATATATTAGTTGTCTTCTTTTGTGTGGAACACTGTTGCTTCTATTTGTGTTCGTATATTGGTCCATGTTCGACGTTTCTACCAAAGTAACCTATTGCCTTAGCTCCGGGTTATGGTGTCGGCTTACCTATTGGTGGGTTTTAGTAGGTGCCATCATGATTCTGTAATTGGGTCATGACACAACCACTTATTTAACTGATCCGACTCCTAATGAATGTCAAGAGACTCATTAGGAATATAGGGATGAAGAATAGAAACATTAAAAACTGGATGAACAACTGATAGATCAGGGGGCAACACCATCTCATAAGCCGCATAGACCAATATACCTATGACAACCTGGGTTTCTGGCCCTTAGAAAATTTCCTAGATTTTGGTTCTCTGGACAGGATACAACTAGGGGAAATGACTCGTACACAGGGATAAAAGTGGTATGGGTTAGTCGTATCTTACCAGTGTTGGTTGGTAGATTGGATTTAGTTTTTGGAATAGATACAACTTGGGTGGTATGAGTTGTATCGATGGATACAGGTTGTTTGGTTACTTCACTTAATCTTAGACTTGGTAACTTAAGTTGGATCTGAGTACGAGTGGCTCAGCAAGAGCCGTAAGCCAGGGTACAAGTCATACCATGAACTCATATGGTGGGCAGTGTTCAATCCTCTTTAGATTCTATTCTGCCAAGGGTAATGGATCATGGGTACCAATCGTACGCATGGATACAACATGGTTTGGGGTGAGTTGTACCTTGGACAGTATTGGTTCCAAGAGAGATAACCTTGAGTATGAGTGGTGGGTACTACTCTTATTGGAGGGTATGCCTGGTATGGATAGTCGTATCCTTCTGACGGGATTTTTGTAGTTTAAGTGAGGGAAATCTGGATATTTACCCACTTAACCTAATAAGTTCCTATGAATTTTAACTCACTTGGGAGGTTATTTGCCCTATTATTCTATTATTTAACACTTAGAAAACACTCTCTAACCCTCTCTAAAGTTCTTGGGCAAAGAAAAGTTCTTGGGAAAAGAAAGCTACGCTTTCATCTTAAGGATTAACTTGGGGCTTGTGTTGGTGATTTCTCTCCGTCATCTACTTGGTTTAAGGCATGTTCTCTTCCCTCATTGTTAGTTCAACTAAAGGCATGGTTTTATGCAATGCTTTCGTGTCTTGATTATTGTATGGTTTTGTCTTTTCAAATATAATTTGGGGGTTTTGGTTATAAATGCTTGGTTATGGTTTTCCCATGTTTTAGTTATGCTTTTATATGCTTTAATGGTGGTTTCAGATAATTGGTTGCATGGGAATGGGTATTTGGTAACTGGATTTTGTTTTGGAAATACTATGCCCCCAATGTGTTTGATAAAATGCCTATGAGAATGTTTTCACTACATTGTTTGATTTTTAATGCAACTTATGCATGGTTTGAACATGGTAATGGAACGCTAAATTGTTAAATGGTTTGAAATGGTCAAAATGGAATGGTTTTGGGTTTAACAATCATTCTTCTGTGGTACAATGGAATTCCCAAGTAATCATAATAATGGAGCACTTATGGGGTACATGGAACTCCCCCAAGTTAATTGGATAATATGATCTATGGGTACATGGGAATCCCTTGATCTAAAAAAGGTTTGGCTATGGACAATACTTGTAAGTTATAGTCGGTGTAAGGATACCACTATATATAGCCTCGGTTAATAATAATGGTTTGGGTGGTTGGAAATGGTCTTAATTAGGCAATAAAGACAGGATGTGATAGCTAACCGTGAAGGTGGGAGTCCAATAGATGAACACTAAAAACTCATGTTTGCCGACATGAGGTGTAGGTTGTGGTGGCCTTATACGATATTATGAGGTACACGATAATCCTGTAAGTACATTGTACATATGTATTATGGAGGGTGTAGGGTACTTAGGAGTCCCTTACTCTTATGGTATCTCTGGTTCGTGCAGCTACACACATTGGGGCCCGTTCAGGGGTTACATGGACCCAGATAGCCTATGGGTGGTTAAGGATAGTTAAGCTACACATACCCAGGTTAATGGTTTCAAATGCATGCTAAACCCGGTTCCCTTTCCCAACATGGTTATAAATATGTATGTATGATTTGTATGCATATAGTTGGTTTACTTAGTTTTATTAAATGGCATTATTTTATCCTTGTCCTGAGTTCATACTAGCATTTACCCACTAACCCTTCTTTGGGCTGTTATATCCCCATGTGATGCAGGAACCGATTGTTCTACTCCTCCTCCTTAGTGATTAGACTTTGGGATCAGCTATTGGATTGAAGTGGTGAGCTTCCATCTTTACAAAAGGATTTTTTTTCATGGATATTATTCTTACTTCAATTTACTTATGGATAATGGTTTTGACTATGGTTGAGGGCATGTCCCAATCAAATTTTGGTATTCTTTCGGTTATAGGCTTTTGTTGAACTACTATTTGTTGGTATGGGTGAGATTAATATTGGTGTCAACCTTGGTATTGACATTAGTATTGGGGCTTATACCATAGGAGTAAATTTCTCACTGTTCCATTATAACGCCCTGAGATCCCATCTCGAGATGTCACACTATGCTTGTGACCCTGAAGGACCACAAGCTAACCGTTTACTGATATTTGTACTTGTACACAGTATAATATCTGGAATAAATGCAGAAACTGGCCATAAGGTTCAACACATCTATAAATACTCAAAATATAAAACTGAATACTATACAATATATCCGTCTGAAAAGCCTCTAATTTGACTGAACTGTGGAATTGATGGGACAGGTCCCCAACTAACTCCATCAACTGAAAGTAAATAAAATTTTGATTATAATAATAGAAAACTGAAACTCATCCTCGAAAGAAGGGGACTCACTGCTACTACTGCTGACTGGGACTGATCTTCTGATGATACTTTGGGTCCTGTGCCTTTAAACCTATGGTGTCAAATGAGACACCATAGCATAAATGCGTCAGCACAAAATGTACCTAGTATGTAGATGGGGTAAGGCTAAATGCAAGGGCTCATGCACAAAAAATATGTATAACCTAAATGATCATGAGAATACCGCATGAAAATAAGCACACATACAAGAATGCATAAATCATACTCATAATCATCACAACTCTAGAGACTTGACCTTGGATACCGTTTTACTGCGAGTTAAACTCACTACCATCACTGAGATACTGAACCACTGACTCATCTGCTACTGATAACTGAGGATCTGAGTATGCTTATATCAAAGATTGAGTTCTTAGTTTACTGTTTTCAACCGACAGAATTAGAGATTCAACTTTTCTAACAGATAACTACGGAAACTTTATCAATGATAAGAAAATAGGATTATATCCGAATCTGACAATAATAATACTCAACAAATTCTGAGTAGGAGACCAATCCTATCTGACGGGAGATCTTTAAATATGATAATAAGAATATTCAACATGATCTGAGACTGAGATCAAGCCTATCTGATGGGAGATCTTTAAATATGATAGTAAGCATCTATATATGAGGCCAAGCCTATTTGACGGTATGGTCCATGAATCAATGGAACTATCTGAGTTGCTTACTAAGATAGACGACTGTACCACACGGTCTTGACTTCTAAAGATTGATACTGAAACTGCGACTGTGGTAAGTATTCACTTAACCAACATGTCCTGACCTACCACAGGTGGGGTCCAACCTGTAACTCTAGCTGGAAGGGCGTCAATACCGTACCACGGGTAAAGAATCACTCTCAGGTCAAGCCTCTCTAATGGGATGACCCTCGCAGGAAGTCGACCTGAGGCCATATAATAGTCAACCTCTCTGACGATGATAGCCTGTACTAACGAGGACTCCTATATCCTGTGCTGGCTATGCAGTTTTGGAGTTCAGGGATTGCTACTAACGACTCCAGCCTCTCTTTCTCTGATGGGAGGAATCGCCATCCCTTCCCTCGCTTGGTGCTAGTTTCTACTCCCAACTGAAAGACTCTCACGGAATCCTTAGAATGAACACAATAAAGCTGAATTTGTTTACATGATCATGTTTCTCAAATGATCTGGCTGAAATACGCTGAGATCACTTGGTTCCGTATCTGACAGAAACAATATCGAATCACGGTATCTGACTGATGATACATAGCTTGATTAGATTATTTGAATCATTTCTAATATTAGAAGCGAATCACTTGAGTTCCATTAGGATTGGGCTGAGTACAGGTCTGAGGCTTGATTACTAGTGATACAGAGATTACAGAGATAACTGAGAATACTGAGATTTATTAAGCTTCACACTTGTCTGAGGTTACAAAGTTCTATAGTTCACTGAGTTTTGAAAATCATGGCTCAGTTGGAATTATTGAGAAACTGACACGGGCTCTAACAACATCTCTATTTTCGGGTATAAATACCCCCAGGACTCGATAACATAGAAGTAAAGCATCATCATTCATTCAACCATCACAAGCATTCATGCATCATTACCATCATTCAGGCATATTCACAAGAAACTCAGAAATCATGTCATATATTCAATTTCATAATCATTAGAACATCATCTCAAGCCTCTAAGGACTCATAA
This sequence comes from Capsicum annuum, assembly GCF_002878395.1. NCBI lineage: Eukaryota > Viridiplantae > Streptophyta > Magnoliopsida > Solanales > Solanaceae > Capsicum > Capsicum annuum. The sequence goes on from NC_061117.1 coordinate 60,035,695, forward strand.
ACGTCTACTCATCATCACAACTACCAAGGGGTCACTCTAAGCGTTTCAGAATCATAACATACTTTCCCCCTCACAAACCTTACGGCATCGCATCTATCATTTAGGAAATATAAACTTCTATTCACCATCATGATTACCAAAGAATCGCTCCCAACATTTAGGGGGTCATCAATATCAATTCATCGTCACAAACTACCTTAAGGAAGACATGCTATTAAATTATACCCCATTCAACGATATCTTGCATCAAGTACTTCACACCTATATTGGTCTCGACATATATCTAGATATCATGAGATTTTAGGAAGACTTCAGACTATCATGTCATTAATCTCTTTATAACCACTTAGTATGTATCAAAACTTAAAATAAATCAAAGAGCACTCACTTGGGAGATTTACCGCTATTTCGTCTCAACTTACTCACTACGGTCTTTCGAAAACCACTAGACATGTCCAGTTCTACACCTACTCGGGGATTCCATATTATTATTATGGCTCATTCCGCTCACTAAGGAATTTTATCAAACACTAGGTGTGTATGGACTAGCCCATAACTTTGGGTTTCCCCTTTAACATACTACAATGCCCCTCTATGCTTCACCTCAGCCTTTCATCCTACCTATGGGGTGCATACTCCGCTTATTCAACCATATCTACAACCTAATGTCATGAACACCTGACATAGACACCAACTCCAAAAGGGCTTATCACAACATCACATAAATTCCACATACTAGGGTTAAAGACCATAAATCTTGCAAACAATCATGAATCCAAAATCAACAACACAAGTAACATCAACTTCAACTCATACAAATCATGAAATATCACAAAACATAAAAATCCTTAAGTTTAAGAATGGGTAATTGAGCTTCTTGGATGAAAGGGACCCAAGAATCAACATCTACATACCTAGAAATTTTTTTTCTTGAAGGCTTTTGAAAGGAGTTCTTGATTTCTCTAGATCCTTCTTGATCTCTCTTTAATTTTATGAAAGGAGAAGAGAGTATTTTGATTTTGGAAACCCTATTTTTTGGGTGGAAGAGAGAAAAATAAAGTTGAAGGCCCTTGGCCCGGTATTTATAGAGCTGGGGGAGGATGTGGAAAAGACCAAAATACCCCTTTAAAATTTGTCTAGAAAATTCTGATCAGGGTCTGTGACGGTCCGTTAGAGGGACTGACAGTCCACTAAGTCATCCGTCTCTCAAGTGCCAAAACTAGGATGTTCTACCTTGGAGTGATGGTTGAAGTGATGGTCCGTTAGAAATTTGACGATCCACCAGATCGTCCGTCACTCGGGGTCCAGGAATGGGACATTTTGCCTTGGTCTGATGAGCCCCTTGATGGTCCACCACTTTGGCCATCACATGATGACCGAAAAAGGAAGATACTCCCTTGGTCTGACAGAATACTTGACGGTCCACCGAGGACTTGGCGGTCCATCAGATCGACTGTCAAACCTGCGATTCCGACAATGCTTAGTAAAACGGCCATAACTTCTTTGTTCGATGTCGGATTTTGATGAAATTGGTATCGATGGAAAGATTGTTCAATGCTCTACATGACTAAGAGTATAAATTAGGGAAATTACATATGATTCAAAGTGTTTCATATTTTGGAAGATATTTTTGAAACTTTTAGACTTAATTTTTTCTGCTTTGCTGGATACGGTCTAAGGCTCAGACTAGAAAAGAACTTTGTGGGGTATTACATCTATCATATTTTATTTTGGGATTATATATATTATTATAGAACTCATATGGTTATAGTTTGGATTATGGTTTAGTTTGTATTGTTTGTTAGTTGGGTATTAGACGGTTGGACTTGTTAGGGTGGTCACAAATATAGACCTATCCTAGAGTCTTGGATTATGCTATTTTGTTATATATTCAGAATTCAGCCAACTTGAGATATGTGTAGGCTGGTTGAGTTGGGTAATGGGGGTGCTCTCCAATCCTAGTTGGACTTGGAATGCCCATTATGATAGGGCCCTCATTTGGACTATGTCAAGTTGGTATCATAGCTTTAGGTTTATGATCAATTTAGAGTCAACAAAGCGGTGTCTAGTAGAGTCTCTTTTAGGGGTGTGTAGGGTGCCACACTCATAAGAGAGAGGCTATAAGGCATTTAGGAATGTTTCACTTTCTTGGTATTCTATTTTCAAGCTTGGAATCTAAGTCCTGGAATTTCCTCTAATCCTTGTTTGTTCGCTTTTTAGATCATGCCTCGACGATCTAAAACACAAGAAAATTCTCCAATCTAAGGACGATGTTGATGGGGTATGCCCTACACCTAGAGTTTGCACTCGATCTCAAGGTCCTATCTCTAAATATTCTAGAGTTTCCCCAATTACTACTAGTCCTCCTCAAGGTGAGGTGACTAATGCAAAATTTTTTTAATTAATCCATGTTATTAATCAGCTGGTTACTGCTTAGGCTGAGTGGGATGAATCTGGTGTTTTATCTGCCAAGGCCATAAGGGTTGGTCAATTTATGAAGATGAATCCTCTTAGTTTTACTAAAGTAAAGGTGGAGAAGGATCCTCTGGCCTTCTTGGATAAAATGGAGAAAATCTTTAGGGTGATTCGTGCTATGAATGTGGAAGGGGTTAACTTTGTAGCTTATTAACTCAAGGATGTTGTGTACCAATACTATGAAGAGTAGGATAGAAATAGTGGTGATGTTGAGGAGTTTTCCTTATGGGAGGCCTTTTCTAATATTTTTCTGGATTACTTCTTTCCTCAGGAGCTGAGGTAAGTAAAGATGGAAGAATTTGTGAATCTTAAGCAGGGAAAGATGACTGTCAAAGGATATTCCTTGAAATTTCATCAGCTTTCATGTTATGCTCCAGATTTGGTAGCTGATATGAGAGAAAGGATGAGAAAGTTCACTTCTGGGCTATCTCGAGACTTAATCCTTGAAAGCAAAACTGCTTTGCTGATCATGGATATAGATATATCAAGGTTGGTTTTCCACATGCAGCAGGTAGATAATAAAAATAAAAAATAGGTAGAGTTTGGGGACAGGTAGGGTAGGAGGAGCAGGTTCTCTAAGCATGATGATGCTTAGCAGTAGGGTAGTCTGGATGGCAGTAAATGGATGAAGAAGATGTAGGGGAGTTCTAGTTCCTTCTCTACTATTAGTACTCCTTACCCGAAGCAGTCGGGTGATAGGCGTCAACAAGGTGATGATAATTTTTGAGCACAAGGTGCCTAATCTCAGGTGAGTGGGGCACAGTCGGCTTTTTTGTGTCCTCTTTGTCAGGTCTATAGTTATCTTCATTAGTGATTTTGTGATGAAAGAAGGGTTATGTTTTTTAAATATGGCAAGCCACGCCATATGCTCAGGAATTGTCCAGTGGTAAGAGTCCTTCGGGAGCAGTCAAAGCTCTAGTTACTTCATCTTCTACTCCTTCACCTAGTGGTGCGACTTCTGCGTCTGCTTCTCTTTTTGGTACCAATATTGGTCAGAATAGGTTATAGTTTTTTACATCTCGACAGGAGTCTAAGGCACCGCCTGATTTCATTACTGGTATGTTATAACTCTTTTCTCGTGATGTGTATTGTCTGCTTGATCCGGGATCCACTTTTTTTTATGTGACCCCATATGTTGTTATATATTTTGGTTTTGATCCTGAGGTTGTTTTGGATCCTTTTTCTATTTCTACCCTGGTAGGTGACTCGGTTATTGCTAAAAATGTCTGTAAGGGGTATGTGGTATCTGTTGGTAGCAAGAAAACTTTGGTAGATTTTCTTGAGCTAGACATGGTAGATTTTAACGTTATTTTGGGGATGTATTAGTTATACTCTTGTTATGCGTCCTTAGATTGTCGAACTCGTAAGGTTGTCTTTAGGTTCTCTGATGAACTGGTTATAGAATGGGAGGGTGGTTCCCTAGCTCCTAGGAGGAGGTTTATTTCTTATCTTAGAGCATATAGATTAATCTCCAAAGGTTGTATTTACCACTTGGTCTGGGTTAAAGATTCTAACTCAGAGGGTCCTTCTTTACATTCGATTCCGATGGTAAATGAGTTTCCTGAGGTCTTTTCGGATGATCTTCCCGGTGTTCTTCCAGGGAAATCAAGTTTGGTATTGATTTGTGTTCGGACACTCGTCCATTATCTATTCCTCCCTATAGAATGGCTCAGGATAAGTTGAGGGAACTCAAGGAGCAATTTAAGGACCTTATGGATAAGGGGTTTATTCTTCCTAGTGTATCCCCCTAGGGTGCACTGGTGTTGTTCGTGCGCAAGAAGGATTGTTTTCTTCGGATGTGCATTGACAAGTATCTTCTTCTAAGGATAGATGACTTTTTTTATTAGTTATAAGGTGCCAAGTTCTTCTTCGGTCTGGGTACCATCATCTTAAGATTAGGGAGGTGGATATCTCTAAGATAACTTTTCGTACTCGGTATTGGCATTTTAAGTTCTTAGCAATGTCATTTGTGTTGACTAATGATTTGACGACATTTATGGACTTGATAAACAAAGTGTTTATGTAGTATTTAGATCTCTTCATCATTATGTTTATTGATGACATTCTCATTTATTCGAAGAGTGAGGTGGATCATGCTAATCACCTCCATGTGGTATTGCAGACCTTAAAAGAGCAATATTTGTATGCCGAATTCTTCAAGTGTAAGTTTTGATTGAACACTGTGACTTTTCTTGGTCATATTATTTCTAGTGAGAGGATCATGGTGGATCCTTAAAAGGTTGCAGTGGTTAAAAGGTGGCTTAGGCCCACGAATCCAATTGACATTTGGAGCTTTTTGGGTTTTGCTGGGTATTATAGGAGGTTTGTTAAGTGGTTTTCTTTGATAGCTGCTCCATTGATTAAGTTAACTCAGAAAAAGGTAAAGTTTTCTTGGTCAGAAGCGTGTGAAGGGAGTTTTGAGAAGCTTAAGAATAAGCTGACTTTGGCTCTAGTTCTGACTTTGGCAGACGGTATGGAGGGGTTTATGGTTCATTGTGATATGTCTCGGGTGGGACTTGGCTGTATTTTAATGCAGTTTAGAAAGGTGATTGCCTATGCTTCCAGGCAGTTGAAGGTGCATGAGAGGAATTATCCTACTTATGATTTGGAGCTGTTGGCGGTGGTTTCTGCTTTGAAAATCTGGTGGCATTATTTGTATGCAGTGCACGTAGACATCTTTTCTGATCATAAGAGTCTACAGTATGTGTTCACTCAAAAGGAGCTAAATCTTAGGCAAAGGAGATGGTTGGACTTCTTAAGGACTATGATATTAGTCTTCACTACCACTTAGGTAAAGCTAACATGGTTGCTGATGCTCTTAGTTGGTTATCCATAGGAAGTTTAGTTCATGTGGAGAAAGGAAAATAGGAATTAGTGAAGGATATTCACCGCTTGGCCAATCTTAGAGTTTGTCTCTTGGACTCCAAGGTTGGTGGAGTGATGGTAAAGGAAGTGGTTAGGTCATTTCTTTGTGCAGAGATCAAGGAGAAGTAAGTGATAGATCCCGTCTTGATGAAAATCAAGAGTGATGTTGGTGTACAATAGGTGATGGTATTTGAGATCAGTAATGATGGTACTTTACGGTACCAAGGGAGGTTATGTGTTCCTGATATCAACGATTTTTTAGAAAAGGTTTTAGCTGAGGTGCATGAATCGCACTATGTTGTTCATCCCAGTTTGACTAAAATATATCATGATCTCAAGGAGATATATTAGTGGAGTGGTATGAAAAGGGATGTGGCTAATTTTGTAGCCAAGTGCATGGTGTGCCATAAAGTCAAAGTTGAGCATATGAGGCTCGGTGGGTTGTATCAAGAAATTGATTTGCTTGAATAGAAATAGGAAGTAATCACTATGGATTTCGTTAGTAGTCTTCCTTGATCTCGAAACCAATTTAATTCGATTTGGGTCATCGTGGATTGGATGACAAAGTCTGATCACTTCTTGCCAGTGAGGACTACCTTTTTGGTGGAGGATTATGCCAAGTTGTATCTTTAGGAGATTGTGAAGCTATATGGGGTACTTTTTTCAATTATCTCTGATCGTGGTACATAGATTTCATCTCATTTCTGGTGGTATTTTCAGAAAAGGTTGTCGACTAAGGTTAGTCTGAGTACTGCTTTTCATCCACAGACGGATGAGTAAGTGGAAAGGACTATTCAGATATTGGAAGATATGCTTTGGGCATGTATGATTGATTATGGTGGCAATTGGGTTGAGCATCTACCTTTAGTAGAGTTTGCTTACAACAATAGCTATCATTCTAGCATTGGTATGTCCCCTTTTGAGGCATTGTATGGTAGGAGGTGTAGATATCCTATCGGGTGGTTTGAGTTTGGCGAGGAAAATATGTTTGGTCCCGACTTGGTTTATCAGGTGATGGAAAAGGTAAAGGTGATTCGAGATAGGCATAAGGCTACCCAAAGTCGCCAAAAGACCTATGTAGATGTAAGATGTAGAGACTTGGAGTTTGAGGTTGGGGATAGGGTGTTTCTAAAGGGTTCTCCCATGATGGGAGTAATGTGATTTGGTAAGAAGGGAATGCTCAGTCCTCAATTTGTTGGTCCTTATGCGATTTTGTGGAGGGTTGGTAATGTGGCTTATGAATTAGAGTTGCCTTATAGATATAGCTACGTTCATCTGGTATTCCATGTTTCTATATTGAGGAAGTGCATTAGTGATCCTTCTTCGATTGTTCTTTTGGAGGGACTGGGTATATTGGATTCTCTATCTTATGAAAAGGTCCCGGTTGTGATATTGGATAGGCAGGTTCATAGGTTACGAACCAAAAATATGGCCTTGATTAACGTTTTATGGCAGAACCACAAGGTAGAAGAGGCTACATGGGAAGCAGACATGAAGTCCAAGTAGCCGCATCTATTTTCTGCTCCTGGGATTCATACGGAAGGTATGTGTTCCTCAACATAATTTTTTTTTTAAAATTTGTTAAAGGAAAGATTTATATCTTTGCGTCTTGATTTTCTAACTATGTTAAGGGTTGTGTTGATATTTGATAATGCAAATAAATTATGCTTGTGGTTACCTTACCTTGTCCGTCATTCGAGGATGAATATTTCTAATGGGGGAGACTATAACACCCTGGGTTTCTGGCCCTTAGAAAATTCCCTAGATTTTGGGTCTCTAGATAGGATACGACTAGGGGAAATGACTCATACACTGGGATACGAGTGGTATGGGTTAGTCATATGCTGACCAGTGTTGGTTGGTGGGTTGGATTTGGTTTCTGGAATGGATACGAATTAGGTGGTATGAGTCGTATCAATGGATACAAGTGTTTTTTGGTTATTTCACTTAATCTTAGACTTGGTAACTTCAATTGGATCTGACTACGACTGGCTCACCAAGAGCCGTAAGCCAGGTATAAGTCGTACCATGGACTCGTATGGTGGGTAGTGTTCAATCCTCTTTAGATTCTATTATGCCAGCGGTACAGATCATGGGTACCAATTGTATGCATGGATACGACATTGTTTGGGGTGAGTCATATCTTGGACTATGTTTGGTCCAAGAGATATGACCTTGGGTATTAGTGGTGGGTACCACTCGTATTTGGAGGGTACGACTGGTATGGATAGTCATGTCAGATCTACCACTCGTATTTGGAGGGTACGACTGGTATGGATAGTCATATCCCTCTGACATGATTTTGATGCAGTTTAAGTGAGGGCAATCTGGATGTTTCCCTATTTAACCTAATAAGGCCCCACAACTTTTAACTCACAAGAGAGGTTATTTGACCTATTATTCTATTCTTTAACACTTAGAAAATACTCTCTATCCTCTCTAAAGTTCTTGGGCAAAGGAAGCTAGGGTTTCATCTTAAGGATTAATTTGGGGCTTGTGTTGGTGATTTCTCCCCATTATCTTCTTATTTTAAGGCATGTTCTCTTCCCTCATTGTTAGTTCCATCTAAAGGCATAGTTATATACAATATTTTCATGGCTTGATTATTGTATGGTTTTGGGTGTTTAAATATAATTTTGGGGTTTTGGTTATAAATGCTTGGTTGTGGTTTTCCATGTTTTAATTATGCTTTTATATGCTTTAATGTTAGTTTCGAATAATTGGTTGTATGGGAATAGGTATTTGGTAATTGGCTTTGGCTTTGGAAATACTATGCCCCTAATGTGTTTGATAAAATGCCTATGAGAATGTTTTCACTGCATTGTTGAATTTTTAATGCAACTTATGCATGGTTTGAACATAGTAATGAAACGCTAAATGGTTAAATGGTTTGGAATGGTCAAAATGGAATGGTTTTGGGTTTAACAATCATTTTTGTGTGGTACAATGGAATCCCCTATGTAATCATAATAATGGAACACTTGTGGTGTACATGGAACTCCCCTTACTCTTATGGTATCTCCGGTTCGTGCGGCTACACGCATCGGGGCCTGTTCATGGGGTTACAATAGACCCATATAGCTCATGGATGGTTAAGGATGGTTATGCTACACATACCAAGGTTAATGGTTTCAAATACATGCTAAATCTGGTTCCCTTTCCCGGCATAGTTATATATATGTATGTATGGTTTGTATGCATATAGATGGTTTACTTGGTTTTATTAAATGACATTATTTTATCCTTATCCTGAATTCATGCTAGCGTTCACCCATTAACCCATCTTCGGGCGGCTGTATCCCTACGTGATGCAGGAACATACCATTCTACTCCTCCTGCTTAGCGATCGGACTTCGGGATCAGCTATTGGACTGAAGTGGTGAGCTTTCAACTTTTCGGAAGGCTCCATTTTATGGATATTATATCATAATTTGATTTATTTATGGATATTGGTTTTTTCTATGGTTGGGGGTATGCCCCAACCGGATTTTGGTATTCTTTTGGTTAGAGGCTTTTATGGAACTACTATGCGTTGGTATGGGTAGTATCCGTATATGTGTCAGCCTTGGTATTGGCATTGGTATTGGGGCTGATACCATAGGACTAAATTACTCATTGTTCCATCCTTTTATATTTTGGGATTATATATAATTATTATAGAACTCATATGGTTATGGTTTGGTTGGTATTGGTTATCGGTTGGGTATCGAACGGTTGGACTTGTTTGGGTGGTCACGGATATAGACCTATCCTATAGTCGTGGATTATGTAATAATGCTATCTTATTATATGTTTGGAATTCAGCCGACTCAGGATATGCGTAGGCTGGTTGGGTTGGGTAACGGGGGTGGTCCCCAGTCCTGGTTGGACTTGGGATGCCCATTACGACAAGTCCCTGATTCGGGTCATGTCAATACCTGGGGCTAAGTTTGCCCCTCTTCCCAAACCTCATCACACCCTTCATGGGTGAAACTCAAAGGAAAACACGATCACCAACCCTAAATCTCAAGCTACAAAGTCTACAATCAGCATAGCACTTCTGCCTACTCTGAGCCACCCTAAGTCTATCCTAAATGACCCACACTCTATCCAAAGACTCATGAAGCAAGTCCATACCTCGAGGCCTCACCTCTGAAACATCAAACCAACCCACTGCGGAGCGACAACACCTACCATACAATGCCTCAAAAGGAGCCATGTCGATACTGGAATGGTAGCTGTTGTTATACATAAACTCGGCTAAAGCTAAAAGTTGCTTCCACTCGCCACCAAAAATCCATCACGCATGCGCAAAGCATATCCTCCAAAACTTGCATAGTCCGCTCTGACTAGCCATTAGTCTAAGGGTTAAATGTTGTGCTAAGATCAACCTGAGTACCCAACTCATCCTGAAAAGTCTTCCAAAAGTAAGATGTAGACACAGAACCTCGATCTAAACTAATGGACATCGGCACACCTTGCAGACGCACAATCGTACTAATGTAGATACGAGCCAACCTCTCAGCACTGAATGAGACCTGAATTAGAATAAAATGAGTAAACTTGGTCAATTGATCCATGATGAACCAAACACTATCAGAACCATGAGATGTACGAGGCAAACCAGTCACAAAGTCTATGTTGACCCGTTCCCACTTCCACTAGGGAATGGACAACCTCTGAAGCAATCCACCAGGTCTCATATGCTCGATCTTCACCTACTGACAACATAGGCAACGAGACACTAGATCCACTATATTTTGCCTCATACCTCCCCACTAGTAGTGCTGTATCAAATCACAATAAATCTTAGTCACACCAGGATGGATGGAATATCTAGAACAATGGGCCTCCTCCAAGATCAACCTAATTCGATCACCCACTCTCGACACACAAACTTGGCCCCCAATCTTCAAAACTCTATTTGAATCAAGCGACACTTCATTAGCCTCCTTACTCAACACCTTATGTCGAATCAACCTCAATCTAACATTATCAAGCTGATGAGCTCCAATCTACTCCATCAAAAAAGATCTAGCCTCCACAAATGCCAAAATACGCCCAAGTGTCGAAATATCAAGCCTAACCATCTGGTTAGCTAAAGAATAAACCTCCAAGGCCAAAGGCCTCTCCTGGGTCAAAAGATGCGCCAAGATACCCTTGCTAAATCCGCAACCATATTAGTCTTGCCCCGATGATAGAGAAAGTCAAGTCATAATCCTTAAGCAACTCAAGCCAATGGCGCTGCCCCATATTAAGATCTCGCTGGGTGAAGAGGTACCGTAGGCTAAGATAATCTGAGAAGATCTCACAATGGACTCCATATAAGTAGTGCCTCCATAACTTCAAGTCAAACACAACTGTGCATAACTCAGAATCATGGGTAGGATAATTTCTCTCATGAGGCTTTAACTATCGAGATGCATAAGCAATCACCTTTTCCTCCTACATCAACATAACACCTAACCCAACACCTGAAGTATCACAAAGACGATAAAACCCATGCTCCCCTTGGGCAAAGTCAAGATAGGAGTTGAAGTCGATAAATTCTTGAGCTTTTGAAAGCTCACCTCACAAGCATCGGACCACTGAAAAGAAATCCTTTTCTCTGTCAACTTGGTCAATGAAGCTGCAACCAATGAAAAACCCTCAACAAAACACCGATAATAGCCTGCTAAGCCAACAAAACTCCAAAACTCAATTAGCGAAGTAGGTTTATCCCAATCATAAACCGCGAAAATCTTAGCTGGATCATCTATAATACCTTCCTTAGTCACCACATAACCTAAGAAAGAAGCAGACTCCAACCAAAACTCATACTTAGAGAACTTCACATACAACTTCTCATCCCTTAATCTCTGAAGCACAGTCCACAAATGCTCCTCATGCTTAGCCTCACTCTTGGAATACACTAGGATATCATCCATAAATACAATAACAAAGGAGTTGAGATATGATCGAAATACCTAATTCATCAACTCCATAAATGCAGCAGGGGCACTAGTCAACCCAAAAGACAGGACTAAGAACTCCTAATGACCATACCTAGTCCAAAAAGTTGTCTTCAGAATATCTAAATCTCTAATCCTTAATTGGTGATAACCAAACCAAAAATTAATATTCAAAAACACTGCAACACCCTGAAGCTGATCAAACAAATTATCAATGTGAGCAAGAGGATACTTATTCTTCACCGTCACCTTATTCAACTACCGATAATCAATAGGCATCCCCATAGACCTATCATTTTTCTTCACAAACAAGACAGATACACCCCAAGGTGAAACACTAGGTCAGAAAAATCCCTTATCCAATAACTCATGCTACTGATCCTTCAATTACTTTAACTCTGTTGGAGCCATCCTATAAGGAGGAATAGAAATAGGCTTGGTTCCCGATTCAACATCAATAACAAAATCAATAGCTTGATTCAGAGGTATACTAGGCAAGCCCGTAGGAAACACATCCATAAACTCATGGACAACACAGACAAAATCTAATGAAGGAGGTAAAACAACACTAGTATTACGAATATAAGCCAAATAATCTAAACATGCCCTCTCAACCAATCTATGAGGCTGAACATAAGATATGACCCTCTTGGGTCCCGAATGAAGCATACTCTTTTAAGCTATCCTTGTCACTCTCAGCAAAGCTAAAGTCACAGTCTTAGCAAAACAATCTAAGATAGCGTAATAAGAACCCAACCAATCCATACTCAAAATAACATCAAAATCAACCATATATAACACAAGCAAATCTCTAATGCTCGGTAAATGTTATAACATAAGATCGGTACACCCGATCCACTACTAAAGAATCACCACCTGGGTAGATACACGAATAGGCATGGCAAGAGGCTCACTAACAAAATCCAAAACAAAAGCAAAATATACAAACACATAGGAGAAAGTCGATCCAGGATCAAATAATATAGATGCAGGTCTGAAACAAATGAGGACGATACCTGTGATCACAACGTCTGAAGCATCTGCTTCTAGTCTGGTTGGTATAGTATAACACCGACTACGACTAACCACTAGCTGAATAGACCTGCGACTCCCACCACGGGCTCTACTATCTCTATCTCTCACACTTTTAGTAGAATTCCAACCTCTCACAGCTGAAATAGGAGTAGCTCTAAACACATGGCGAGGATAGTCCTTGGACACATGCCTAGTCTCATCACATACATAGAAAACTCTAAACTTTCCCTAACGGCCAACCTATACTGCTGAACCAGAAGACCCACAAAAACCTCTAAAATATCTGCCTCAAGGAGTTTGATCTATGAACTTACCAAAATAGTGCACCCTCTTGGCGCCTCCCTGATATACTCGAGAAATACCCACTGTCACCTTAGCATGATCCATAATACTCTGAAAAAAGGCCCCAAACACAACCATTTGAGACATGGCTCATTGAAGATTAGGAAGCATGGCAAGTCCAGCTAGCTAAGACCTTACCTGAGGAGGTAACACAGATGACGGTTGAACTCCTAATCTCAGAAACCCATTGTCAGATGTTGGCACTGAAAGTGGAATAGTACTATTGAGGTATGCCCAATACAAAAGCTGGTGCTATGGAAGAATTCACATTAGGGGCTGAAGAAACACCCGGCATAACCACATGAGAACCCTTTAAATGGGATAACAACCACACCAACAACCCCTCAAATATCGGGGTATACAAACTATGATAAGCTAGGGTAGAACTCATACCTCTAACAGGATTAACTCTAGGCTCAGGGGAGAGTACTCATCCACTCTCTCGAGTCCATCTACGAATCGAGGTTTATCCTCAAGGTGAAGGCTCTACATATCTACTCTCGTGGGTCCTAAACAATACCATCTGCAAAGAAAGAGTGAAACACAACTCAGAAAATAAGGTATGAAAGAACTTCGTAAATAGAGAATAAAATAAGAAAAGTTTTCTAAAGACGTCCAATATCCCCTCGAAGATAGATACAGATGTCTACGTACTGATCCGCGAGACTCTATTAGAAATCCCATTCTTATACCATTGAGACCAACGAACCTGGCTGCTCTAATACTAATTTGTCATGACCTAAAAATACAAGGGTCATGATGGAACTTGTTGCGACAAACCTTAAAAAGTAAGCCTATCACCCAAATTGATATATAATCGAGCAAAGACAAAAATACCCCCAAGGTAAGGCTTTTAGAACAAAGTTGAACCATATAGATATGATAAAAGCAGAAAGAATAAAATCAACACATGCAACCATAACATCCCAAAACCTATTGTCAACAGTATAAGAACTACTAGTACAACCTCGAAGTCAAATACATATGAAAAATAACCACAATGGAAAATATCTATCTCTGAACTCTAATAAAGATATAACTAAGAAAAAAGATAGAGGTAAACTCTAGACATGTGAATGTCCAATTGCTATCTAGAGAAATATAAAGGCTCCTAAAATCAACCAGTCTGAGGCGCATTCGAACCTAAAATTGCACTAAAATGGTAAAGTAGGAGTAAGTACGGTCCACTTGTACTCAGTAGGTATCATAGGTCAACCCAGCAAAGTAAAAAATAAAGCATGTAAAATACACACTAAGGGTAAGTCACCTACAATCAGAAAATGTCCCACAATGGTAGCCCACACTGCTTGCACTAACAGTTCTAATATATCACATATATTAAAATATCATACCAAAATAGAACACAAGTATGCATTATATCACATATAAGTAGAACAAGGGGGAACATACATATACAAGATTATCAAATACAAGTAAAAGAAGATAAGACAATTACATAGATATCAAATCAATATGGAAACACAACATAATATAAATATAATAAAGTAAGTGCAATGTATATGATGATGATGATGATCCACGAGGTTGTCGCACAACCTCCGAGATCATCGCAAAATCCTTGTATACACCTACAGAGGCAAGCCTCCCAAAGCAGGACCCATGGGGTTTATCAACCCGTATATAATACACATATCTCATATCTTCTCCCTGGCACATCCCTTCAGAAGAGTTTTATAAGGTGTTACAATATCTCCTCCCAGGCATTTCCCTCGGAAAGGGTTTTATAAAAGGTGCTGCTAGTGTTTCTCAGATGTTGCTACGGTGGTACCAATGTTTCATGAATGAGTATGACATGAGGATGTAATGCTCACAACCAATCATAATGAGTATTTCCACAACTAATAACAGTGATATATTTTCACATCCAATCACAATGATACATTTTCATAACCACGTGAGCCAATATCCACTCATTATTTTTATTTTATCCATGAATTTCTACATGTCTCATATGCCAAAAAAGTATGAATAAAATCACAATACACCAATGGCACCACATTAAGCATTTTAACAACATAATACAATTATTCACATCTATTTTAATGCCCCGAGAGTACCCCTGGATGCCACATGGTGCCTGTAGCCTCGAAGAACCACAAGCTAACCCATACTGGTACCTCCTGTGAGCACTAAATAAAATAATAGGGAATATATGCAGAATTTAACTAAAAATACCATAAGGTTTTAAATACGAAAACAATACTGAATCGAGATACTGAAGATGTCTGTCTGAAAATAATACTGTAAGACTGTCAATAACAACTGATAACTGAATAACTGACTGAAAGTGTTTGAAAGCCTCTAATTGAGTGATTGTGGAGTTGATGGGACAAGTCCCCAACTAACTTTGACTAACTACTGAACTGAAATAAACACAAATGGTCCTTGAAACATGAGGACTCACTACTGCTATTGCCGTGGATGCACTGGTGAGGTTTAGATGCGGTCAGGAACCTAAGCATCCGAACCTATGCTATGAGACATCATAGCACAAGAAATGAGGATGCTGTCAGTACTTTAAATGTACTATCATACTAAATAAGGTTAGGCTAACATGCATGGTTCATATGCATGAATGATACTGACTAAACACGTAGCATGAGATAACTGATGTATAGTATGCAAGAAATGCTGTAAAATTTGAGAATACATGACCAAGCATATGATAAGATACTGGAATTGTTTGTACACTAAAATACTAAAATATTGACGCAGAACAACTAATAACTCTATGCCATAGTCAAGCAAGTCTTAAAACTAAACTATGAACTGAACCCTGGACTGAGACTGTGGGAGCTATCATCTAATCGACATGCCCCAATAAGGTAAATTGGGCTCCAACCTGTAACCCCAGTTGGAAGGATGTTAGTATCATGCCACGGGTACTAACACTGGCTATGTGGATCCACTAAAGTGTTATCCCGAAGGACTAAGGGTCACCCTCAATTGGCAAGGCCCTAATGAGATATGTTTCAACCCTCAACTGGCATGTTCATGTCTCAACCTTTATTGGCTACATAGTTCTAGAACGCAGGGTCTGCTACTAATGGTTACACCCTCAACTAGTAGGTGATCCCTCATCCCTGGGTTTGCTTGGTGCTAAATTCTACTCCTAACCGAATTGACTCTAATTATTAGAATAAACTGAGCTGACTGACATGTTACACTGATTGAACCGATAATACTCTAATATATTAGAAACCCTTCAAAAAGTATTTAAACTAAGTAAACAACTAAGTTTTCGGGTATTCATAACCCCTAGGACTCAATAGTAATATCAATAAGATCACATGAGAGTATTTGAAACCATAATACAACTTGGAGAACTTCATAAATAGCCATTGTTCAAAATTATCTATGAGGCATTTCATCAAACACATGGGGGTCGTGAGTTAAAGCATGAAATTAGTTTAATACATAGGATAGTAACATAACTTTTTCACTAAAATCATGGGTTAGGGATTTCAACATGCAATTTTCATTATTCAACATGTCAAGAACTAACTCCAATGAAAAACATATGTAAACATGGAATAAAGTCAAAATTCATGGAAGTTCATGGATAAGATTCATATATACATGTTAATATCATAATTGAACTTGAAAATTGGGTTCTTGAACTCCATGGATGAAAAGGGTCCATGAATCAACATCAACATACCTTAATTTAAGAATTCGTGAAGGTTTTTGGTGGATTTCTTGAGAATTGAACTTGAATATTGAAGGGGATAGGGTTTGTTCTTGAGAGGAATTGATTTTAATTTTTGGTGAAATATGAATTATGAGGCAAAGATGCTATTTTGCGACCTAAATCCCATGTTAAAGTGAGAGGGAAAAGACGAAACTACCCTTCTGTATTTAAAATGCTGAACTGGAATGTCGATTAAGGCTTTATCGCGACATGGTGATGCCCTCATCGCTATACTCACCACGACACGGTGTAATCGCAGTGAGTCACTGGGAATGACCATTGCTGATTTGCCCTTCACGGCGACGTAGTAGTTCCTTCACTACTATACTCACCATGATGAGGTCTAATCGTGGTGAGCTGCTACCTGGAAAATTTAAACGTGGTCCAAACCTTATCCGAAAAACCTAAAACTTACCCGAGACATGCTACATACACCCCTGAACATCAATCAACTCAGAAACCATCGTCTCGAAACCTGTAAGGTCAACTTAAAAATCCCCAAAATTAAAGGGAGTCAAAAGTGACTAAGTACCTCAACACTTAGTCTCATTTTCTAGGTTCTAAGCGTCTTATGCTAGTACTAGGGGCTGAGCTGGACTTAGAAACATTTGGGATATTACAATATCTCCCCTTTGGAAATATTCGTCCTCAAATAAGACTGATTTAGCTACCGAGGAATTGACGTTATATGCTGATTATGCATAACTGAAAACGTGATTATATGATTGAGTCTGAACATGGTGACTGAATGAACTAATTCATGAATGCATGCAATAACATGAACATTATATTATGATGGGAGCTGAGATTGAAAAAGAGGAACTCCAAGGAAAACTGTTACCTTGAGTTGAGTTTGAGTTTGCGGAGAAAGGTGAGGGTACTTGGTATGTATGTCTGCTTTTGCTTCCCAAGTAGCTCTCTCAACGAACTGATTCCTCCAAATAACTTTGACCAAGGGAACTTCTTTGTTCCTTATTCTACAAATCTGGCGATCTAAGATATCAACTGGGAGTTCTTCGTAAGAAAGACCGTTTTGAATATCTAAGCTTTATAATGAAACAATGACCGCTGGATCACCAATACACTTTTTTAACAAAGAAACATGGAACACTGGATGCACTGATGCCAAATCTGTAGGCAACTCAAGCTCATACGGTACTTTTCCAAAATGACTTAAGATCTTGAAAAGTCCTACATATCGGGGACTAAGTTTTCCCTTTTTTCCAAATCTCTTCACTCCCTTCATGGGAGAGATTTTCAAATATACAAAATTATCTATCTCAAATTCGATATCCTTTCTCCTCACATCTACATAAGATTTTTGTTGGCTCTGGGCTGTCTTAAGCCTCTTCCTGATCAACTAAACTTTCTCCAAAGCATCGTATACTAAATTTGGCCCTATCAACACAATCTTAGCTACCTCAAACCAACCAATAGAAGATCTACATCTCCTCCTATAGAGCCTCAAATAGAGCCATCTGGATATTAGAATAGTAGCTATTGTTGTAAGCAAACTCAATCAATGGAAAGTGATCATCCCAACTGCCTTTGAAGTCGATAACAAAGGCTCTCAATATGTCCTCTAAGGTCTGAATGATCCTTTTTTATTGACCATCTATCTGAGGGTGAAAGTCTATACTATGATGAACTTAGGGACCAAGACTCTTCTGAAAAGCCTTCAAAAAAGAGAGGTGAACTGAGTACCCTTATCTGAAATGATGGACAATGGGACTCCATACAATCTTACCAACTCTCTAATACAGATCTTGGCATAGTCCTGGCTAAAAAAGAAGTATGGACTAGCAAGAAATAGGCTGATTTGATTATCCTGCCCATAATGACCCAAATCAAATCATGCTGACGACGAGTACGAGGCAAACCTATCACAAAGTCCATGTTCAGCTCTTCCTACTTCCAAGTGGGAATACTGAACTCCTGCATAGTGTCACTAGGCTTCTGATGGTCAATCTTAACCCGTTGGTAAATAGGGCACTTAGCTACAAACTCTGCAATATTTCTCTTCATACCGCTCCATCAATATATCTCTCACAAATCATGGTACATATTAATGGCCTCTGGATGAATAGAGTAACATGCATCATGCACTTATGCAAGAATTCACTGTCTCAACCCATCTACACATGATACACATAGTCTACTCTGGCAATGTAACACACTATCTCCCCCTTGAGAGAAAATCTCTACTTTCTGATATCTGACTGACTCCTTCAACTTTACTAGACTGGGGTCCCTATCTTGCTTTTCCATCACTTCATCAACCAAAGAAGATTCCAAACTACTTTGCACCCCAAATGCTACCCTCAGCTGAGTCAACCAAATGAACGCCTAATCTAGCCAATTGATGAACCTCCTGAACCAACCGCTTCTTATCATTCTTAGCATGAGCCACACTACCCATAGAAAATTTACTAAGAGCATCTGCCACTACATTGGCTTTTCTCGGATGATAACAAATACTTATATCATAATCCTTCAAAAATTCTAGCCACCTTCTCTGACGAAGATTTAAATTTCTCTTCGAAAAAACATACTGCAAACTCTTTTGGTCTATGAACACATAAACATGCACCCTATATAGATAATGCCTCTAATTTTTCAAGGCAAACACAACAGCTGCTACTCACGATCATGAGTAGGATAATTCTTTTCATGAGGTTTAAGCTGTCTAGAGACGTAAGTTATGAACTTACCTATCTGTATTAAAACACAATCCAAACCAACTCTGGAAGCATTACAATAAAAAACAAACCCATCTTAATCATCGGGCAATGTCAAAACTGGGGTTGACCTGAGTCGAGTGTTTAAGTCCTGAAAACTCTTCTCACAAGAATCTGACCACTGAAACTTAATTTTCTTCTGAGTCAATCTGGACATGGGGGATACAATAGATAAAAAACCTTCAACAGACCATCTATAATAACCATCCAAATACAAAAAACTCTTGATATCTGATGGAGAAATAGGTCTGGTCTAGTTTCTCACTGCTTTGGTCTTTTGAGGGTCAACTCTCATGCCATCACTAGAAATAATATGGCCAAGGAAAACTACTGATCTTAGCCAAAACTCGCACTTACTAAATTTAGCAAATAACTGATGGGCTCTAAGAGTCTATAATACAATTCTGAGATGGTTTGCATGATTATTTTCATTAAGGAAATAGACAAAGATATCATCTATGAAGACTATGATGAACATATCCAAGTACTGTTTGAACACTTGGTTCATCAAGTCCATGAAAGCTGTTGGGGCATTGGTAAGACTAAATGACATGACTAGAAATTCGAAGTGACCATATCGAGTTTGAAAGCTATTTTCAAAATGTCACATTCTTTGACTCTGAGCTGATGATAGTTGGATCTGAGGTCTATCTTAGAGATATAAATAGCAGCCTGAAGTTGATCAAACAATTCATCGATTCTAGGGAGTGGGTACTTATCCTTGATAGTGACTTTGTTCAAATGACGGTAATAGATGTACATTTTAAGAGAACCATCTTTTTTACGCATGAACAGGACTGGAGCGCCCCATGGGGAAATATTGTGCCTAATAAACCCCTTATAGAAGGTATCTTAATTTCTCTTTCAACTTTTTGATTTCTATCGGAGCCATTCTGTATGGTGGAATAGAGATAGGCTGGGTATCCAGAAGAATGTCTATTTCGAAGTCAATTTTCCTTTTAGGAGAAACTCTAGGAAGATCTTCGAGAAACACATCTGGGAATTCCCTCACTACTGACACTGACTCAAGACTAGGAGTCTCAAAATTAGAGTCCTTAACTTGAACAAGGTGGTAGACATACCTCTTAGCTATTATTTTTCTCGCTCTAAGGTATGAAATAAGCTGACCACTAAGCACTGTAGTACTACCTCTCTATTCTAGGTCTGTTTCATTTGGAAACTAAAAATGAACAACTCTATTTCTACAATCAATTGAGGCATAGCATGAGTAGAGCCAATCCATGCCGAGAATGACATCAAAATTAGTCATCTCTAACTTTACGAGATCTATTAAAGTGACTATCTGGGATATTGTGACCAAACAGTTTTTGTATACCTATCTGGCTATAATAAAAACACTATTAGAGTGGACACTGAGAAGGGTTCTGCTAAAGTCTTAGGACTGACACCGAAATTAACAGCTATGTAGGGAGTTACAAAAGAAAGAGAAGCTCTAAGATTTAGTAAAGCATAAACATATAAATAAAAGACCTGTAACATACCAGTAAACATATTGGAGAACTTTCTTGATCCTTTCAGGACTGAAGTGCAAAAAGCCTATTTAGGCACTGCCCACTGGTGGCACTGGAAGTGACACCATGCTGATTCGGGCAACAGGATGGAATTATGGGATGACTGAACTGACCCTACTAGCCACTCTATGGGAAGTCCCTAACCATGTGGCTTGGATTTCCACACCCAAAGAATACATCACTGCCAGCTCTATAGACACCCTAATAGTTTCTTCCATATTTCTGACAAAGAGGATTTGTGGGACCACTATTCATACTTTCCTTGGGTTTAGGGCCTGGCGCCCTATACCGATTATCATTTATAAGCTTTGGAACTGGCGCACTAGATGAAGATGGAGCTGGGGCTGAAGATTTCTGACAGAATTGAGGACAGTTACCACCCTCCAATCTCAGTTGAGCAAAACTGAAGCTACCTATTTTTGCTTTTTTATTCTCCTCTCTCTTTCCTTATACTTTTGCTCCTCGATCTGTTGAGAATAGACCATCAACCTAGATAAGTCCATATCCTTAATCAAAATCATGGTCCTATATTCCTTGACCACGCTATCAGTTACACTAGAGATAAACTTACTCATCCTAGACCTGTCATCAGACACAACATTTGTAGCATACCTGGATAGCTGAGTAAACTTAAGAGAATACTCCTTCACACTCATGTTTCCATACCTCAGATTAATAAACTCCTGTACCTTAGCTTCCCTTAAATCCAAGGTAAAGAACCTATCTAGAAAAGCAGTAGCAAACTCCTCTCATTTAACTGGTCCTACATCTGCCCCTCTATTTACTTTTCACTGCTTATACTAGGTGTGAGCAACATATTACAAATGATGAGCACCCAGCTCTGTACTCTTACTAGAAGTCACACCTATAGTATCAGTTACTTTCTGAACTATTTCAAGGAATTTCTGCAGATCCTCATCAGACTTAGATCCTAAAAACAGAGGAGGGTTCATTCCGGTAAAGTCTAGAATCCTAGTTGTGGTAGTATTAGCCGCCAGAATGGTTGGGGCGATAGCTGGCTGATTATTCTAGGATGCTACTGAGTGAGCTAAGGTAGTGAATGGCACTATGAATTTGGCATGGGAGATAGGATCGTTCAGGGCATCTTCCTGAATAGGTGGAGGTGCGGGTTGATTCCCGTTTCTCCTTCCGTTAGTCTTTATGGGAGGTATATTTTATAAATAAAAAGAAAATTAGATTAGAAAAGGAGTTTAAATTGAGCTCATGCTCAATCGTATAACATAAACACTGAAAGAAGGAAAACTTTTCCTAAAATATCTTGTAGCTTATCGCCCATAAGTGTGGCACGCTTCACACCCATACACAAGACTCTAGTCAATGCGGCTTTCAGATTCTCTAGGACACTTTAAAACCTTAGACTCTGATACCAAGTTTATAACGCCCCGAGAGTACACCCTGGATGCCACATGGTGCCAACAGCCCCAAAGGACCACAAGCTAACCCATGTTGGTACCTGCTGTAAGCACTAAATAAAATAACAGAGAATATGTGCAGAATTTAATTAAAAATGCCATAAGGTTTTACATACGAAAACAATACTGAATCGAGATACTAAAGATGTCTGTCTGAAAACAATACTGTAAGACTGTCAATAACAACTGATAACTAAATAACTGACTGAAAGTGTCCGAAAGCCTCTAACTGACTGACTGCTGAGTTGATGGGACAAGTCCCCAACTAACTCTGACTGACTACTGAACTGAATTGAAATAAATACAAATTATCCTCAAAACATGAGGACTCACCACTGCTACTACTATGGATGCGTTGGGGAGGTCTAGGTGAGGTCAGGAACCTGAGCATTTGAACATATGATATGAGACATCATAGTAAAAGAAATGAGTATGCGGTTAGTACTTTGAATATACTAGTATACTAAATGAGGTTAGGCTGGCATGCGTGGTTCATGTGCATGAATGATACTGACTGAACATGCAGCATGAGATAACTGATTTATAGTATGAGAGAAATACTGTAAAATCTGATTATGCATAACTAAGTATATGACATAATACTGGAATAGTCTGTAAACTAAAATACTGAAATACTGACGCTGAGCAACTAATAACTATATTCCATGGTCAAGCAAGTCTAAAAACTAAACTCTAAACTGAACATTGGACTGAGACTGTGGGAGCTATCATCTAACAGACAGGCCCCAATAAGGAAAATTAGGGTCCAACATGTAGCCCTAGTTAGAAGGGTGACATTACCGTGCCACGGGCACTAACACTATCTGTGTGGATCTACTAAAGTGTTGTCCTAAAGGATTAATGGTTACCCTCAACTGGCAGGGACCTAATGAGATATGTGTCAACCTTCAACTGGCAGGTTAACATCTCAACCTACGTTGGCTACGTAGTTCTAGAATGCAGGGACTGATACTAAAGGTCACACAATTAACTGGCATGTGAACCCCCATCCCTGGGTTTGGTCGGTGCTAAATCCTACTCCCAACTGAATTGACTCTAATTACTGGACCGAACTGAGCTGACCGACATGATGCACTGGCTGAACTGATAATACTCTAGTATATTTGAAACCCTTCTAAAAGTATTTAAACTAAGTAAACAACTAAGTTTTCATGTATTCATAACCCCCATGACTTGATAGTAATATCAATAAGATCACATAAGAACATTTGAAACCATAATACAACTTAGAGAACTTTATAAATAGCCATTGGTCAAAATTCATCTATGAGTCATTTCATCAAACACATGAGGGTCGTGAGTTAAAGCATGAAATTAGTTTAATACATAGGATAGTAACATAAATTCTTCACTAAAATCATGGGTTAGGGATTTCAACATGCAATTTTTATTATTCAACATGTCAAGAACTAACTCTAACGAAAAACACTTGTAAATATGGCATGAAGTCAAAAATTCATGGAAGTTCATGGATAAGATTCATAAATGCATGTTAATATTATAATTGAAATTTAAAATTAGGTTCTTGAACTCCATGGATAAAAAGGGTCCATGAATCAACGTCTACATACCTTAATTGAAGAATTCGTGAAGGTTCTTAGTGGATTTCTTTAGAATTGAACTTGAATGTTGAAGGGGCTAGGGTTTGTTCTTGAGAGGAATTGCTTTTAATTTTTGGTGAAATATAAATGATGAGGCAAAGATGCTGTTTTGGGACCTAAATCCCATGTTAAAGTGAGGGGCAAAAGATGAAATTATCCTTCTGCATTTAAAATACAAAACTGGAATGTCGATTAAAGCTTCACCGCAACGTGGTGATGCCCTTATTGCTATACTCACTATGATGCATTGCAATCATGATGAGTCACTAGAAATGACCATTAATGATTTTCCCTTCACCGCGATATGGTGGTTCCTTCACCGATATACTCACCTCAACGCAGTCTAATTGCGGTGAGCTGCTGCCTGGAAAATTTAAATGTGGTCCAAACCTTATCCAAAAAACCCAAAACTTTCTCGAGACATACTAATTATACCCCTAAACTTGAATCAACTCAAAAACCATCGTCTCAAAGCTCAGAAGGTCAACTCAAAAATCCTCAAAGTTAAAGGAAGTCAAAAGTGACTAAGTCCCTCAACACTTAGTCTTATTTTTCAAGTTCTAAGCATCTTAAGAAAGTACTAGGGGCTGATCTAGACTTAGAAATATACGGGGTATTACATCTATTCAAGGCTATCAATATCATATAGGATCCCACACGATCACACACATAATATAATATCTCAAATTCAACAATTATATCACATATAGGCCCCCACACGGGCACCACACATAGATATCCATTTTTTCATGATTAGTTTCCACCCTTAACATGCATTTTCACCATCATTTACTATACAACCCAGTCTAAAAGAGTTAAGCCATAATCTATCTAAAAAGCTTAAATTCCACAACTAAGAGTTTTGCTTCCAAAGCCTTATTCCCCACGAACGGTCCCAAACTCTACTAAAAATATCAAATATGGAATTTAAGTGTCAAAATAAAACCAATGACATCCATATTGACTACTTTTGGTTCGGGGTCAAAACGAACCCTCGAAATGAGTTTTCATAAAAGAAGGGCAAAATTAAAACTTTACTCAAAAATGTGTTCTCTATATTTTTAGGAATCAACAGCTAAAAACCCAAGTCAAATCGAGTAAAAAATGAGGTTCAATCAAAGAAAAACCATTTTTAATATTTACCAGGTAAAATCTTTAAAATCTGGGTTAAAATCAAGAATCAGAGTTATTTTGAAGGTTAATTTGATTAAAAAAAACTAGTAATTATAAGATTAAAATGTCATTCAAATAAAAAGGAGTGAAATTGGTTTAAAATCAAACCTTAAGATTTTTGAGAATTTAATCAAGAATTACTAAAAAAAACAGTGATTTCTTACCTTAAATCTATAAGAGAATCAAGAAATAGATGTTAATCTATCTCCCAATCACCCACAAGCTTCACTTTAAGCCCTCACGCTAATTTTAGGGTTTAACTCTCAAGAGGAAGGTGAAAGAATGAGCAAAAGCCGGATAAAAAGGACTATTTATACTATACCCGGGTACCAAATCGCACTTGGGGACTGCGATTTACCTTTTAAATTTCTTGGTTGCGCCATCAACCTAGTGCACTAAATTTTTAAGTCTAAACGGACTACAATGGGGTGTCTGAGATTCGTTTGGAGTCTGATATAAGCAAGTGAACTATGTAACTATACTAAATTCGATGCTCCAAACTCAATAGAGATATCAGATTTTCGAAAAAACATTGTTTTCAAAAAGTTTATCCCCGTAACTCAAAATTATTATTTTCCAAATCGAGGGTTGAAATGAGATTAAAAGCCATAAAATCACACCAAATATGTTACCACCATAAAATCTATATTCTGGATCTGTTGGCAAAGTCAAATTTTTCATCTGAGGTTGTTTCGACGAAATGCGGGTCCCAAACCCATATTTCTAATTTTTCTAAATTTTCAACCAATAGTTCGAAATGAGCTCAGGTGCACCAGGACCCGAACTAATGGTCTACCTAATCTAAAATCAATATTCCGGAGCTGCGGCATAGTTTGTCTAGCCATCCATCACACGAATTAAAAGATATCTACATAAGTCCAAAATAAGGCTCTCGAAGCCATCATAAACTACAATATCGCATAAGTGGTACCAAAATACATCATAAATTATGCCAAACACCCACACACTCTAGAAATACAACAATGCAACTATGGGAAAGAATAAAATAGTCAAATCACACAAAATCACAATTTCCACATATTTCATCAAATTTTTAGGTTGTTACAATAGCATCAATGTATTTTTATACAATTGAAAAAGAATTATTATTTTTCTTTTGACGAACACTTTCTAATGATCCTCCAGGTCATTTCTCAATTTTCAAATATTTTTGACATTTTGAGCATTCCCATAGCGGCTACATAGGTAATTTATGACTTACTAGAACTATCGATTCAGTTATCTTCCAATTCATTTGGATTTTAGGCTCATATTCCTATTTTGGAGCTTTCATTGTTAAGAAATTATTCTCTGACCAAAATTACTAGTAAATTTCTTGGATGAGAAATTCGATAGCGTCATTAACTTTGAAATATTGATTTTAGGCTAGGGATACCCTTGGTTCAGGTCTCGAGGCTTCCAAACTCATTTTGGGCGATTGAGTGGATTTAATGAAAAATAGAACTATAAGTATGGGACCCATATTTAATAAAAAATAGATCGAATTAAAGTTTTGATGATTCTGTTTGTTGACACTTAATTTTTGCCCTACCCAACAGAATTTATTTCAAAGTTTCTTCTGTATTAATAAAATTATAACATTTATTTTATTGGAATAAAAACTTTTCAAAATATTTATCTAGGTAATCTTTCCATTTTAAATAGTGATTATACAATTTCGTATTCAGTTATACGAAATTACATAATTTGCTACTTATTTTATGGAATACCAGATTTTAATCGTGGCTTATCTTAAAAATTAATTCAAACGGCTTAAATCTCGATTTAATTATAATTTATTCTCAAAAATCATTTATTTGGAGAAATATGTGTTTGATTTTATCAAACTAAGAAACTCGAGATTGAATCAGTTGTTAATTTGCTTCAAGACTTGATTCAGTTTAGTCGATTTATTAAATTAGACCATAATTGAATAAAATTGGCCACAATTTCAAAGCAATTGGTCAATTGATATCTAATTTGGTTGATATTTAAATAAAGTTGACTAAAATTTTAGTCTAATTTGGCCATTTTATAAATGACCAAGTTTCTACCCCTTTTCTATTTTTAAATTTGGGCCACAAGACCATCCTAACAACAATAACACCAAAATCAGGCCCCAATTGCTCCCTAAACTGCCCCAGCCTATTCCAATAGGCCCAACCTGTCGACCCAGGCCACCCTACTCGACCCACTTTCCTTTTCCCCTTCAACTTTTAACAAACAACATACAATATAACTCAACAACATACACAGCCAGAACCAACAACCAAACAGCGTACAAATGGTGCACAACAACAATTACACCAACGTACAACAATCCTTCAACAAATGTACAATGTAATGATGACTCAACGGCTAACACAATATACATTTACCAAATACATGTGTACAACACCACACAACAGCTGTTAACAACATCAATAACGTTCAACAATAATGGGCATAAACAGCAAAAACCAACTATTCCAACAACAACTTCAATGATAAAATCCCTAGACGTTTATTTCTATTTACCAATTTATCCTACCCATACAGCCATGTATGGCTAAAAATCAGAATTTTTCACCATATTAAGTCTTGATTCACCTTTTAGACAATAAATTAATGTACTTCTTCAATGCAATGTCTCTCTCTTTGTTTTTCTCAAATCCAAGGTCACAAGACCTTTAATTGCCCCCTTGTCTTACTGTGGACCTGGTATTGTCCAAGAAATCAATTTCAAAATTTGGATTTAAAGTCCATAATTTCAAATTCAAAAACCCTAGCTTCCCCTATGAATAAACAGTGAGGGATAGAAAGGAAAAGGGGGAATTCTTGGGGAAAAACTTGAGGGTTCTGGAGGTGTGCACCTCTAACCCTACATAACCAAGAAGTTTTTCGAGCACTCTCAAAGTCCATCCAAAATCATCTTTCCTTGCATCCTTGTTAGGTCCAACCCAACATCAAGTTGAAAACTTGAGTCCAAATCCCAAGGACTATTTTTGCACTGTGTATACAACGGTATACACTTCAGGGAGGCTAATATACAGTGATATACAGTGAATATGAGAAAAGGGAGCGGACTATACAGGTGAAGGACTAAGGTTCTGTGTATATGACTGAAATACAGTCATATATACACTGAATGTACAGAAAAATAAGAGGAATACAACTGTGATATTCAGCTGATATACCAATTGTTAAAGTGGACTTAAAGTCCATGGATTGGCAACCCAAAGTCTAGGAGGTTTGTTGATAGGCCCAAGGAGGAGCCCAACTCCAACTCTTTATCTTTCATTCCCTTATAATTTATACTCTATTCTCGTGTATTTATATTAATCTTAACTTCAACTAGTTAACCTAGTGATCCCCTAAGATGTGGTCATTCCATTTTATCTTCATTTTATGTTTTGATTCACCATTTTCTTCACAAATTTATCCTGCCTAAAAATGGATTAAATTGGCTCCGTTTTCTTTTTCTTAAACAAGTCTTTAAAAAATGAGCAATCTAGTCCAAGAACGGCATTTGTTTTGTTCATGTAGCTAATAGTCTTTTTGAATCAAAGTAATCTTCTTCAAACTCAAGAAAATTATATTATTTTTTTCGTAAATTTCATTTTTTTCGTAATTGATAAGATACTTTTAATTCAATACTCTCTTAACATGTTTTCCAAAAGTTATTTATAACAAATTGACTATTTTTATGATGATAATAATAATAAGTGATACATAATTCCTTTTCTCCATAAAAACATGACATTACTTAAATCCAAGTGTACCACCTAGTTTAAATAGGTTTTTCTTTAATTCAAGTAGAAACAATATTTCATAATTTTTTTCTTAGAAATAATTATGAAATAAGTAGAATTTTCTCAATTAGAATACTCGTCGATTTTTTAAATCCTAACTTCTCTTGATTAATTATGAATTAAGCAAAAAAAGATTTTCTCTAGTTGGATGTTTTGTAGTATTTCTCAAAAATTAATCATAAATTAGGAGGAATATTTTGTAATTTTCCTCAAATTTAATATTGGATTAAGTGAAACACGTCATATCTTTTCCAACTCAAGTAGACTACTTCTCGCTTGAATAAACAAACGCCAATTTTAAGCATGCAAATAAATAATTTCATAAAAGCAACCTTGTTTTGCAAAATTAGGCACCTTTCGTAAGTTAGTCAAAGATGATCTTTTGGTAAACCATTTTAAAACGGACGCTTCTAAGTGTCGTAAAAACCTTCTTAGGGCGTTAATTAAACTCTTACCCAATTTCTCTAAATTCAAAGATTTATTTATGTTTTTAAATCTTTGAAATTTCTTTAAGTTTTTCTTGTTTTTTTTTTTGTTTAAAAAATCAAGTGGCGACTCCGTAAATTATTTTAAAAATTATTTCAAAATTTTCTTAAATTTTTGAAGTAGTTTAAAAGGTCGAAACTATTTTCTTTAAAACAAAATTTGAAAAACGGATAACACAGAAATGACGACCCCGCTAGGGAATCATCTAGGTTCTAACCAAATGTTTGGACTAACTTCTTGGACTAACTATTCGGTTTGTAATATTTAAACTGTTTTTCTTCTTATGTGTTTAAGTTTCCAAAAATTTTAAATTGTTCCATTTCATTGCATATTCCCGCTTTCAAAAAATATAAACTTTTCGGGATTTCGTGGATGTCCTGGCCCCTATTGTTCAATTCCAAATTAAATATTGAAAATATGATAGTTTATTGACACGTTAGACATCCGATGACTATTTGTATTTCCAAACTCAAGTTGTCTGCTTGGAAACCTGGTCAAAAGCCCACTCTTGACATCCAGGATAGAGTGAAACCAAAATCATATTTTAGGCATAAGCCTAGGATGACCCAATACTCGAGGAGTATTGGGCCCATTAGAAAACCTACCCTACGTCTATTGACCATAAGTCAATCACAGACGAATCATACTTATGTGTTGAATGAGTATATGTTAATTAATCTAATACATTATCCTTTGGGGTAGGGGAAGACTTACTTTGTTTGTAGGAATGGCTCTGTCGGTCCCGTACAAAAGATTCAAAATGGTTACCAATCTCGCTGACTGCCTTGAAGTTTGATTGACAAGACACATATCGCATATGGCAAAAAACGGACAAATATAAGAGGGCAAAGGCCGGGAATATCTACACAATAGTGTTTTTTCTTTTCGATCCCCTGCGTGGGACCTTATTCTTTTTCTCATGTTATTTCTCCTTTCTCCAAAGATTGTGTCCCTTTTTCATGCAACATTTTAGGCTTTTACACCCTTTTTACATATTTGTGGAAATTTTGTGGGATAATGGATTGGTTTTAAAAGACATATATTTCCTTTAAATCCGTTAGACCAACCCTTGGCTCAAAAGGGCCATCCAATTAAGACGCGCTTATTATCCTA
The DNA here is from genome assembly GCF_002878395.1 of Capsicum annuum. Taxonomy (NCBI): domain Eukaryota; kingdom Viridiplantae; phylum Streptophyta; class Magnoliopsida; order Solanales; family Solanaceae; genus Capsicum; species Capsicum annuum. The sequence goes on from NC_061117.1 coordinate 60,065,942, forward strand.
CTATTATGTGATATGACTGTATTGTGTGGTATAACTAATTTATATGCTTATGTGCGTTGTTTGAATCAGAGGTAAATTGATCTACTCTTCAAAGTTTTAGAAAACCTCTAGGCCAAAATATACACTTACCATCCAAAGTCCACCCAAAATATTTTGGGTCTCCAAGTTTCTCACAAAGTCCTTAGCCATTTTCGTTAACTCTCTCCAAACATATTCCTATTCTTTCAAAAAAATTGGTCATGGATGTTTTACGGAAATTTTGACTTTTGAAGAGAGTCGCCACTTAATTTTGAAAAGAAATTAAGAAACCTTTATAAAAGTTACTACAAACAATTCAAAACAGGAAAATCGTTTTAAGTTAGAGATTCTAGATAAGTGGTTTCTATTAACGTTTTAGGAAGGTATTAGGCACCTAAAACGTTTGCTAACTTGCGGTTATCCGGACTGTTTGAAAATCGTTTTTGATTAACTTCGAAAAGATTAATTTGTTGAAATAGTGATTTGATTTTTTTTCAAAAAAAAAAGACTTGCGTAAAATAGATTTAGGCGACTTAGTAGGGATTTTAACTAAGTCTAAACAAAACTAATAAACAAATAAACACATAAAAGGGGAAGGGAGGAGAAAGTGAAGGATTTAGGCTATTGGGCCCAAATCAACAAGACTTGTCCTAGTCTAGTTGGACTTTCGACCCATTTCACCTGTCCTAAACTATTTTTAGAGCCTTTGGCTCAAGTCTTGCTCCACCTGTATTAAATACAACTTTGGCTTCGAGGCCGAAATAAATGAATGAATAAATGACTAAATGAATAAATAAAAAGAAGAAACTAATAAAAATTGAGACTTTTCAAGTCTCTTAGTGACCTCATCAATGGGTTTTGGCCCATTTTCCTTCTTCGTCTATCTTCTAGAACCCACACACCATGTAGTGGACCTTGGGTTTAAACTTCGAACTTGACTCGAAGGGATGAGCCTCATTTACCCATTATGAAATGCAAGAGGAGAGGAGTCCATTTGGACTCGAGATATTTTTTTGCATGCAAGGAAAAGATAACGAAATTAATATATGTTCAAGGCATAAAAGTGACATATTTCAAAGTAAAAGAAACTATCAAGAACCAACTTTTGAATGACAAGAATAAACACACTTGCACAAGAATGAGAGTCAACAAATAAAAACTGCAAAGCAAAAGTTTCACAATCATACTATGCATGAGTCAAAAATATCCAAATAATTTTATTTAGCCGTAAAAGTTCGAACTTTCTTATCATTTTGAAAAGACAACATGCGAACAAAGAATAATAAACATCTTGGATGAAAAATAAAGCTAGCACCTCATATCTTATATGAGGGTTTTGAAATCCATTAAAATAATTAGTAAGCAAATGACAAATTCTTGACTTAACTAATTACTATTTTTATTAAGGCGCAACAAATAATAATAACTATTCTTCCAACATAAAATAAACAACTTTACATGCTATAAAAAACATATCTACCAACAATAAGTTTAAACAAGACATGGGTATTGTTTTTCAAGTAAAGATCTAAACTTTATCCAAAATAATCAAAGAATAAAGTGAAAAAAGAGAAAAAAATCAATATTATCTATTCTTTTCAACATAAAGGAAATAACTTTACATGCTAAAAACAAATATATCTACCAACAATAAGTTTAAATAAGACATGAGTATCGTTTTTCAAGTAAAGATCTAAACTTTATTCAAATAATCAAAGAATAAGGTGGAAAGGCAAAACATTCAACATTAACTATTCTTTTCAACATAAAGGAAATAACTTTACATGCTAAAAACAAATATATCTACCAACAATAAGTTTAAATAAGACATGAGTATCGTTTTTCAAGTAAAGATCTAAACTTTATTCAAATAATCAAAGAATAAGGTGAAAAGGCAAAACATTCAACATTAACTATTCTTCTAAACATAAAGAAAATAACTTTACATACTAAAAATAAATGTATCCAACAACAATGAGTTTAAACAAAGCATAAATACATCTTTTAAGCAAAGATTGAAACTTTATCCAAAATAATCAAAGAATAAAGTAAAAAAAGGCACATACAACTATTGCTAGCTCATTTTTATATCATGAACACGGAAATAATTAGAATATCGATACCACAACGTCCTAGGGCCTTCAAGGCCATCTACAACATACAATCCCAGCAAACAAAATTATATCTAAAAACTACGAAGAAGAAAAAAGATGAAGAAGAAAACAATAATAAAAACTAAAATACAAAAAAGGTGTGTTTACCTTTTTGGGGGCAGCAAAACGAGACTACGAGCTTTTTTGGAATCAACCACCACCGAAAAACGTCGCCGGCAATGCAAAAATTTGATTAGCCGATCAACTTATGAAACAAAAATTTTTACTAAATAAAAATAACTATTTTTGCTCAAAAGGATTTTTTTACCTTTCTATCCTTTTTTTTTCTTCTTTTTCCCCTCCTCTCTCTACCAAAGTAGTGGTAGTATTTATAGGAGAGAATGGGGTATTTTTTTCCTTTTTACCATCAATGCGGGAGAAAAGTATTTATAGGAAAGGATAGAGATTTATTTCTTGTCATCCACCAATGTGGGAGAAAAAGCATTTAGGGGAGTTTTTGAAATGTAAAAATTAAAGATAAGGTGAGGTGGAAGATAATGTGGAGGGAAATAGTACAATGTAGTACAATCTTTGAATTTCAAAATTGGAAAAGGACAAAGTTGGGGAGAATAGTACAATATAATACAATTTGATTTATATTTTTGTGGGAATTGGGTAGAAGTTATGAGAGTTCTTGAGAATTTTGGTGTTATTTAAAATATAACCCCAATTGGAATTTAAAATCTAGCCATATTTATTTATTTTAACCAAATTAAAAATCAATTGACGAATTGCATTGCAATTATGACCAATTTTCAATTATGGTCAAATCTAATAGATTGGCTAAATTAAATTAATACTTTTTTTTTATCCCGAGCTTCTTGATTTAATAAAATGAATGCATATTTATCCAAATAATTTATTTTTGATAATAAATTATATTTAAATTAAGATTTTAATCATTTGAATTTATTTTCAAGATAAGCCTTAATTAAATCCAATATTTTGTAAAATAAACATTTAAGTAACAAATTATATAATCTCGTATAACTGAACATGATAGTATATAATCGCTACTTAAAATGACAAAATCACGTACGAAAAATATTTTAAGTTTTTTTTTATTTGAATGAAATAATTATTTTGGTTTATTAAAAACTGAAGAAACTCAGGATTAAATTTAGTGATGGAGGACAAAAATTAGGTGTCAACAATGGATTCAGGAACTACTAAACTAAAAAGATGAATAGTAGGGTTATCACAAATAGAGGAAATGCTAAAGACAGAGACCAAGAGAGTGGTTAGGAAGATCAATCAACATGAAAAGGAAATTGCTAAAGTCAAACAATTGGTCGTACAAGAAAAGGAAAATTTTGAGAGTAAATTTGAAGATCCGACCAAAATCTATGAGAAAAGAGGCTTGGGACAAGCCCCACCTTCAAATGCAAGGAGAGGGTCAAGTTGAAATTTTCTCCATATTGCCCATAGAAAATCCAGACATGGAAGAAGCAGAATGAAGTGGGAATGCACGCATCTATCTAGGACTTAGTCATTAGTCTTGTCCTTTCTGTTTTCATTTTCCTTTCATGTTTTCCTGATGTAATGAACTAGATTAAACCGAGGTATTTAATCTAGCTGATGAAGGCAAAGTCAAAGAAACTAGAATCAGCGTTCACCTTGCAGAAGCACAGAAAAGAGAACTCGTCAAGTTTCTTAAAGAATACATTGATATATTTGCTTGGTCCTATGATGACATGCCAGGATTGAGTACATATATCATATCACATAAGTTGCCAATTGATCTGGGGTTAATCCCCTGAAGCAAAAGTTTCTGAAATTTAAGCCAGAGTTGAGTCTGAAAATCAAGAAAAAATTTACCAAGCAAATCCAAGCCAACGTGTTTAAGGTCACAAAGTATCCAACATGGCTAACCAATATTTTTCCAATACCGAAGAAAGATGGAAAGGTTAGGATTTGTGTCGGTATTCATTGCCCAACATCCACATTCTCATTGACAACTGTGCGAGGCATGAAACACAATTATTCATGGATTAATTTATCGAGTACCATAAAATACTTATGGATGAAGAATATGCTGAGAAAATAGCCTCTATCACACCTTGGGGTGTTTATCATTATAGGGTGATGCCCTTCGATCTTAAAAATGCTGGCGCTACATAGATGAGAGCCATGATAATCATATTTCATAATAAAATCCATAGGGAGATTGAGGTGTACATGTATGATGTGATCATCAAATATCACAAGAGTACAGACCACTTGGCCCATTTGGGAAAGTTTTTGATCGGTTGCAAAAGTAAAATTTGAAGCTGAATCCTGCCAAATGCTCTTTTGGGGTACCAATTGGAAAGTTGTTGGGTTTCATAGTTAGTAGAAGGGACATTGAGCTCGACCCCTAAATAATTAAGGCAATCCAAGAACTTCCTCCTCTAAAGATGAAGAAGGAAGTCATGAGTTTCTTAGGGAGCTTGAATTGCATCAGCAAATTTATAGCCTAGTCAACGATTATCTGCGAATCAATCCTCAAGATGTTAAAGAATGATGTGACAAATAAATGGACTGAGGAATTCCAATGCTCTTTTACCGAATCAAGGATTATCTATCCAGCCCACCAGTGCTAGTTCCCCCAAGAGAAGGAAGTCCTTTGTTGTTGTATTTATCAGTCTTAGACAACACATTTGGATGTGTCTTAGGGCTACATGATGAAACCAGAAAGAAGAAAAGAGCAATTTATTACTTGAGTAAGAAGTTCACTCTATATGAGGCTCATTACACAATATAGGAAATGACGTGTTGTGCATTGACCTGTGTGATCCAGAAGATAAGGAATTACCTGAATTCATATACAATGTATCTCATCTCCAGAATGGATCCCCTAAAGTTCATATTCCAAAGGCCATGCTCATAGGGAAATTGGACAAATAACAAATGCTATTGAGTGAGTTTGACATTGTATACGTGACCCAAAAGGCAATAAAAAGGCAGGCCTTAGCAGATTATCTAGCAGAGAATCCAGTTGATGGAGGACTACGAACTTATTTCCCAGATGAAGAGGTATTGTTCGTAGGGGAAGAAATTGCCGAAATATATCCAGGTTGGAGATTGTTCTTCCATAGGGTGGTTAATTTCAAGGGTTCAGGAATTGGGGCAATCTTAATATCAAAAACTGGTAAACACTATTCGGTTACTGCCAAACTGCACTTTCCATGCACCAATAATATGACTGAATACGAGGCTTATATTCTCAGTCTTAGATTGGCTATTGATATGAATATTCGGGAACTATTAGTCATTGGAGATTTAGATCTATTAGTTCACCAGGTTCGAGATGAATAGGCTATAAATAACACTAAAATCACACCCTACATAGAATTGGTATAGGAGTTATGTAGAAGATTCAAGGAAGTGGAATTCAAGCATGTTCCAAGAATACAAATGAGTTCGCCGATGCTTTAGACACTATATCCTCCATGATTTAACATTCGGATCGAAGTTAAATTGATCCATTGGAAATAAATTTAAAAGAGCAACCTACATATTGCGCACAAGTTGAGGCAGAACCATACAAAAAGCCATGGTACTTCGATAACAAGAGGTATTTAAAAGCCAGAGCATACCCCAAAGACTCAACCGTTAATCATAAGAAAATGATCCGTCGGATCGCTAATAATTTCTTTTTGAATGGGGAAGTCCTTTACAAGAGAAACCCTAATTTGGGGTTTTATGCGATGTGTAGATTCCATTGAAGATAAAAATTACTTAAAGAAATTCACACTAGAATATGTGGACCTTATATGTATGGATTTACTCTGGCCAAGAAGATCCCGAGACTCGGCCATTTTTAAATGACTATGGAAAGTGACTATAGCAAGTTCGTGCAAAAATGCCATAAGTGCCAGATACATGAGGATCTAATCCAAGTGCCTCCACACGAACTTAATGTTATGAGCTTGGCTTGTCCGTTTGTAGCTTGGGGCATAGATATCATAGACCTAATTGAGCCACCAGCTTCTAATGGACACCGATTTATTTTAGTTGCTATTGATTACTTTACCAAGTGGGTGGAAACTACCTTATACAAGGAAGTAACCAAGAAGGTGGTAGCAGATTTTCTCAAGAACAACTTGATTTGACAATTCGGGATACCCGAGTCAATCATTACGGACAATGGAGCAAACTTGAATAGTCATCTGATAAAAGAGATATGTGAACAGTTCAAGATCACTCATCAAAATTAAACCGCATATCACCCTCAAATGAATGGAGCGGTAGAAGCTGCCAACAAGAATATTTAGAAGATCTTAAGACAGATGGTTAATAGTTATCGATCGTGGCATGGAATGCTACCTTATGCCTTTTTAGGATATCGCATAATAGTCAGAACTTTGACTGGGGAAACTCCTTATGCATTAGTCTATGGGTCCAGAGCAGTAATACCCGCTGAAGTTGAAATACTATCTTTAAGAACCATCCACAAAGCAGGATTGAGCAATGAAGAATGGGTCCATGCCTGTCATGAACAACTTATGATGATTGATGAAAAGAGTATGAGCATTGTATGCCATGGTCAATTATATCAGCAACGAAAGATTCGTGCTTTCAACAAAAGAGTAGGAGCTCGCATATTTGAAATTGGACAATTGGTGCTCAAACGCATATTCCCTCACCAAGAAGAGTATAAGAAAAAGTTCGCTCCAAATTGGCAAGGGTCGTATGTAGTCTGCAAAGTTCTATCTAGAGGAGCTTTGATTCTGTCTGAAATGGATGGCCAAAAGTGGACCAAGCCAATCAATTTTGATACAGTAAGGAGATACTATGTCTGATGTGGGGTTTCTTTGTTCTCATTTCTTTGTAATTGCTTTCTCATCTGTAACCATTTTTGTAGTAGCTTTAAAATCCCCTCTCCTTTTATGTACGAACTACATTTGACCTGAATTCCTAAAAAGAGGATATGTAGGTGGCCTATGTCGGCTTCGATCAACCCATTAGGAAACTTTATTTATATTATCTTGACCTATGTAATGACCTAAATTCCAAAGGATGGGATACGTAGGCTGCCTTTGTCGACTTCGGTCACCCCTTTAACTATATTCTTATTTTCTTTTGCATTGTGGGAACTACGTTTGACCTGATTCCTATTTAAAGGGATACGTAGGTGCCACAATGGCTCGGTCATATCACCCCAAGAAATGGAAACTAAGGCAGAATTTTTTGAGAAGGAATCTTAAAAAAAATTCAAAAGAAAAAAATCATCCTCTTGCAAGACAAATTAAATTTTGAGAGAGATATCAGTAACTGGGTCAGAAATTTTGAGGCAGACCTTAAAATTTCCACCATACTGTACTAAAGAACTCAAAGATGACAACAATGATTTCGATGCTAAAAAAGTAGAGTCGAATTCATGGACCTTCTTCTACAAAGGCTCAACTCCTCGAGCCAAGAATGTTCATTAAAGCTCGTATATGAGATGATTTATTTGACAAAGACTCCTCCCAATCTTATAAAAATATTTTAAAAAATTCAATTATTTGTAAACGTACATTAAATTAATTTATGCTCTGATTTTTCTTTGTACCCACCAATCCGGAGAGTCGAAGCAGGAGTTAAAAGATGACAAACATATGAAGAAGATGAGAACCCAATGATGGCGATAACAGGGGCTGAAAACCGGGAAGTCAACACAGATTAATTTTACCAAAAATTAACAATTTTTCTATGGATGCAGGTTACCCTGAAGCAAATAAAAACTAACAAAAGCACTGATTATCCACCATGTTCCTTTGGTTTAAAGGAATACAAGAAGACCAAACATCCCAAGGCTGATATAGAAGAACCAGGATGGTCAGGAGCAGAAAATAACTGAGTTTCCCAAAATTAACAGGCTTTCTGTGGTTGCAGGTATTATCAAACGTGGAAAGCAAAATGATGACTTACTCACATCCCAGCAAATCAAGGATGGATATTTGAAATGGTATATACAGAAGGTCCAACATGCTAATGGAATGGTCAAGGTGATATTTTCTACAATCGCTGCGCGGTTATTTGCATTCCTCCTCATCTTTATACTTCATCATATCATACTGAGAGAGACTTTTTAAGAGGGCCATACCAAGAGAGCCATGCCAAAAAAGTCATGCCAAGAGGGCCATGCCTAAAGGGCCATACGAAGAGAACCATGTCGTAAGGGTCGTGTCCTGGAAACTATATCGCCTTCTCCGACTAGTTTTAGAGAGATGACAATCCAAGGGGATCTCTATATTATATATGATGCCCATGATTGATTCAAAGTCTTATATATTCATTAACCACACAAAGACAAAAGAGTCTATTATTGAAGGATATTCTGAAGCATTTACATATATATCCTGTAATCATGCAAAGACAAAAGAGTATGGCATTAAAGGATATTCTGAAGTACTCATAACTGATCAAATCACGCAAAGGAAAAATAGTATAGTGTTAAGAGATATTCATCAGCTTCAAGTGCATCAATCGCCAAAGATTTAATGGCATTCACTATTGGACCATAAGAAGTATATAGCCCGAAGGATGTCTGTACGTCGATATCCGAAAACATACGACGTACTAGATTTTTTTGAGAATTGACAATCCAAGAATTATCTATAAGTCATATTATTTGAAATAAGATAGCATGCAAGATTACCTATAAGTTAATATAATATGGGTCATCCGTAAGTCGTAACAACATCCTAATCGGATAGTGTGTAAGGTTACCTAAAGATCGACAATTTTGATGTTTGTCCATAAGTCACAACTAAATCCTTACTAGAAAATATGCAAGATTATCGAAATTGATAGGTCAAAGGGTTCTCTATAAGCTGCATCATATCTAAGATCGATTATGCATAGGATTACGTAGAGACTACCAATTTAAGAGATATCTATAAGTCATATTATATCCAAGGTCGGATAATGAGCAAGAATACCCGAGAGCTAGTGATTAGAGGGATATCTGTAAGTCATCTCTTATCCAAGGTCAAATAATGTGCAGGATTACTCAAAAGTTAGCAACTTAAAGGATATCTATAAGTCACCTCATATCTAACATCAAATAATGCACAAGATTATCCAAAAGATTGACAATTCAAGGAAAATTTATAGGTCGTATCGATGCGAAAGATGCACATGACCTACCTGAGGTCACATGTAAAAGACAATTATCGATAGCCAAAGGGGTTATCGTTCCATATACGACAACTATTATAGGTGACCAAAAGGGTTGCCACATCAGCATAGGACTATGTTGTTTTAAGAACCGCTTTATATAGAGTGTCGTCGGTGCCCAAGAGGGCTACCCTACTTTGAAGAAATTTTCAACCGTCAAAAAAAATATTTTATCCAATGACCAAAAGGGTAGTTATGTATGTTATTACGAGAATTATCGCCCTCTAAATAGGTACATGAGAGGATGACGTCTTTTCCAGGTAGCAACTTGTGCGGAGATATAGTAAAAGGCTATAATCCCTTAGTGAATTATGTTTATCATTAACAGTTTTGTTAGAGATGTTGTTGAGAGCATCTAAAAAGGATGAAAATATCAAACCACAACCACATGTGAGGACGACTCCAAAAAGAATGCAACACAATGTGGAACTTTTTCTTAGCAGCAAACTAGGACATAATCCGAAGAGGAATATCAAACTATTTGGACACGAGCTATAAGACGACTTTTACTACTATCAAACCACATCCCTATCAGAAGGCTTGTGGGTGTTTTGGGATCTTGGTTTCAGTTTCACTTTCGGGGTATTTCTAAACTCACGTCGAAAGTGCCTTTCCTTTTCCTTCAAATCTGGGCGACATACACCTAGAGCTTTAGGAATTATGTCCATGTAGCTCATAAATACATATGTGAGGGCCCCATATTTTTTAATTGAGTTAATAACGAGCCTCTAGTCCCTAGCTCTATTGTCCATAGCCCATCCTGAGCCAAAGGTCTTCTTATCATAAAGGACTACCTTTTCCATCGATCGAGTTGAAATGCAGATAGTCTAATTTTTTGAGTATCAGGGATATGTAGGTTGAGTTCTATGTGAAAAACTCAACTGTATTCCAACCTCCCCCCAATTCGCTTATTCTCCTACATTCTGGTTTCACTAAAATTTGAAAATAGGGATAGTTTGTGAATGCTTTGAAAATCATGCTTAATATCAAGTGTTATGAACTACAAATGGCCTGAGTTCTCATGTGATCTAAGATATGTAGAAATGTCGATACCAGGGTCCAGTCACAACTTCATAAAACTCGTGCAAAAACCAGTATCTTTCATAAATGAATTTGTGGTCGGACAAAAGTTAGGAATGTCAAACTCCCTTTCCCCAGAGTTACTTGCATCCACCCTATCCAATGGGAGGAACAATTGTTGACACCTAATTTTTCCCTCCCCGACTGAATTTATTTTGAAGTTTCTTCAGTATTAATAAAATTATAACATTTATTTTATCGGACTAGAAACTTTTCAAAATATTTATCTAGGTAATCTTGCCATTTTAAATAGTGATTATACAATTTCGTATTCAGTTATACAAAATTACATAATTTTGCTACTTATTTTACAGAATACCAGATTTTAATCGTGGTTTATCTTAAAAATTAATTCAAATGGTTTAAATCTCGATTTAGTTATAATTTATTCTAAAAAATAATTTATTTGTATAAGTAAATGTTTGATTTTATTAAACTAAGAAACTCGAGATTGAATTGATCGTTAATTTGTTTCAAGTCTTGATTCAATTTAGTCGATTTATTAAATTTGACCATAATTGAAATAAAATTGATCACAATTACAATGCAATTGGTCAATTGATATCCAATTTGGTTAATATTAAATAAAGTTGACTAAAATTTTAGTCTAATTTAACCATTTTATAAATGACCAAGTTTCTACCCCTTTTTCATTTTCAAATTTGGGCCATAAAACCAGCCTAACAACAATAACACCAAAATCAAGCCCCAATAGCTCCCTAAACTGCCCCAGCCCATTCCAACAGTCCCAATTCACCTTTTCAGGTAATAAATTAATGTTCTTCTTTAGAGCAATGTCTTTTTTTCTCAAATCCAAGGACACAAGACCTTTAATTGCCCCTTGTCTTACTGTGGACCTGAAATTGTCCAAGAAATCAATTTCAAAGTTTGAATTTGAAGTCAACAATTTCAAATTCAAAAACCCTAGCATTCCCTATAAATATATATTTAGGGATAGGAAAGAGGAGGGGGAATTCTCAGGTTCAAACTTGAGGGTGTTGGAGGTGCGCACCTCTAACCCTACGTAACCGAAAAGTTTTTCGAGAACTCTCAAAGTCCATCCCAAACCGTTAAAATTCTAATAAAGAGTTGAAATTACGGTGGGAGTTGTCCCCAAGAGTTTCGAAGTCCCAGTTCCTGCCCATAAAAAGGTAAAAAATCGCCCTTTTCTTTATGAAAGCATGTTGTATAGGTGAGTTTGGAACTAGTCTTGTCTGAAGTATGTGCGTTTAGTGGTTTATCCAAGTTTAAATTATGGTGTTTCATGTTGATAAATGTTAAGATTGAAGGACTTTGGTATGATGTTTTGTGTTAATGTATCGTTTACTGACTCAACAGTGTTTGTTGACTATGAACAAGTTCATCTTTTTTTATTTTTTTAATTCTTACATTGTAGATTAAAATTCTGAAAGTTTCTTTTGCAAACTTCTTATTCTAGATTCACTGGTGGACTATTTCTTATATGAAAATATATGTATGCTGTTGTGATGAATTCATGTTCAAATTTTCCTTCTTTTGTTTGTTGTTGTGTGTGTTGAAAAATTGAACACTAAGGACTCAAATTTTTCTAATGTTTGGAAAGTCTGATTTGATGTTCATGTGGATATACTACTCCTATGTGTTGAATCTCTTTGGTTTAGGATTCCTCCGGGATTAACTTGACCTATAGTGCCGAATCAGAAAGATGAAGCTATGATTTAAGTAAAAGTTAGTAGGTTTAACTGTATGGATGTGGTTTGAAACCAAGACTTATTCTTTGAAAATGACAAATTGCCTATGTTTAATCATTTATAAGAACTTAATCGTACACCAAGTTATATCAACATAAATCTTGTTTTAGTCTTTTATCACCTAATTATGAGACACCTTCACCCAATTTATTAATTAAATATGCTAACGTGTATTTCTTTGATGTAAAGTATATCAAATAAACGTGAAAAGAAAGTCATAATTTGAGTCGTATTATGTAATATGATTTGTGTCTCAAGGGGAACAAAAGTGCTATAGCTTTGTTGTTTCTTTCATTCGGTTAATTCTCATCCTTATTGCATAGTCGTATGGATACTAATTCTTATCTTTTTATCTCTTATGCAGGAACTTGTTTGAGTCCTCTTGGACTCTTTCCTTGTATCCTCATTTGGTCCAACCCAACATCGACTTGAAAACTTGAGTCCAAGTCCCAAGAAGACTACTTTTGCACTGTGTATTAGCGGTATACATATCAGAGAGGCTGTTAAATAGGTGATATACGGTGAATATGAGAAAAGGGAGCTGACTATACAGGTGGAGGACTAAATTTGTTTGTATATTACTAAAATATGGTCATATATACACTGGATATACATAAAATGAGAGGAATACTACTATAATATACAACTGATATACCAATTGTTAAAGTGGACTTAAAGTCCATAGATTGGGCAGCCCAGTGTCTGGGCAGTTTGTTGATGGGCACAAAGAGGATCCCAACTCCAACTCTTTATCTTTCATTCCCTTATAATTTATACTCTATTCTCGTGTATTTATATTAACCTTAACTTCAATTAATTAACCTTGTGATCCCCAAAGATGTGGTCAGTCTATTTTATCCTGATTTAATGTTTTGATTCACCATTTTCTCCACTAATTTATCCTGCCTAAAAATGGATTAAATTGGTCCCGTTGGCTTTCTCTTAAACAAGTCTTTAAAAAATGAGCAATCTAGTCCAAAAATGACATTTGTTTTTTTCATGTAGCTAATAGTCAATTTGAATCAAAGTAATCTTCTTCAAACTCAAGAAAATTATATTATTTTTTATTTTTTTTGTAAATTTCAATTTTTTCATAATTGATAAGATACTTTTAATTTTATACACTCTTAACATGTTTTCTAAAAGTTATTTATAACAAAATTGACTATTTTTATGATTATAATAATAATAATAATAATAAGTGATTATATAATTCCTTTTCTCCATAAAAACACGAGTTTACTTAAATCAAGTGTACCACCTAGATTAAATAGGTTTATCCTTAATTCAAGTAGAAATAATATTTCATAATTTTTTCCTTAGAAATAATTATGAAAATAAGTAGAATTTTCTCAATTAGAATATTCCTCGATTTTTTAAATCCTAACTTATTGCGATTAATTATGAATTAAGTGAAACATGCCATAGTTTTTTCCAACTCAAATAGACTACTTCTCGCTTGAATAAACAAATGCCAATTTTAAATATGTAAATAAATAATTTTATAAAAGCAACCTTCTTTTTTGCAAAATTATCCACCCTTCGTAAGTTAGTCAAAGATGATCTTTTGGTGAACCATTTTAGAACAGACGCTCCTAAGTGCCCACTTATCGGTAGTGAGATGGTCCAAAAGTGGTGACATGAAGTCACAAGGTTAACAGTCAGAGTGAGGGTGACTTTTGCGTAAATAAGTAATTTTAGTTGTATAACCCCTTGGTAAAAAACTTCTTAGGGCATTAATTGAACCCCTACTCAGTTTCTGTAAATTCAAAGATTTATTTCTGTTTTTGAATCTTTGAAATTTTTTAAGTTTTTCTATATATTGTTTTTTTTTTAAAAAATCAAGTGGCGACTCTGGAAATTCTTTTAAAAATTATTTTGAAATTTTCTTGAATTTTTGAAATAGTTTAAAAGGTTGAAACCATTTTCTTTAAAGCAAAATTTGAAAAATGGATAAAACACTGTTGAGTCTGAAATGTCAAATTTAATATGGTAGCATAGTTCATTTGTGTGCACGGGGTTCCAAACTAATTCCAAACTCCTAGTCGAAGTTCGTCAGGATTTGGTGAAATTGCTGATATACAACATTTGGTGTAGCCAAGATTTGGTCTTTGCATTAGCGAGGCGATGGCTACGTTCGCGAAGGTCAAGGATGTTAGCCTCTGCATTCTCAAGCCATCCATCGTGTTTGCAAAGTATAAGCTAGCTCCGTTGGCTCAACTTTACTCTTTGCGTTCGCGGTCGATCGACCATATTTACGAAGGGTCTTTCCAGTCTGGATCTGCATCGCTATTGGGGTGATGTGTTTGCGAAGGACCCTTGTCAACCTTTTTATATTTCTCTGTTGCTCAATCCTAAGTCCATTTTAGGGGTTTTTCCGCCATTAATTGTCCCAAGAGTTCAAAAACTCTCGAAAAATCATAAGTTGGAGTTGGGGGTGAGTAGAGGATGTGGAGATGACGTTCTTCGCTAATTTCTTTGTAAGTTTCCACCCTATATTATTCGTAAACTCTGAATTTTCTCTGTTATTTTTCTTAACCTTTGGGGATGATTTAGCCCTATTTCAGACTACATTTGTGCTAAAACTTTGAGCACACATTTCTTGTCCTTCAAGGGACCTCGTGATAGATTTATTTTTGAATTCTATTAGCGGTCCCTACAGGTACATTATTGACCCGATATTGGATCTGGAGTTTTATATAACAATATGGATATCATTTTACTTCTATTAACATGTAGCTTGTTATTTTGATCTTGCAATGTTATTTCAAAATCGTGGAGCAAGGACGGGCACATTGTAGACTTAATTAACTTATAGAATTGCATAAGGAACCCTTTAGCATAAGACTTGGCATATTATTAGTATTTTGAGCGATATTTTTTGATTAAACCCTTGTGGTTGCTTTATGCCCTTGTTTACCTTAATCTTCGGATTAGAGTGTTAATATTATATTGAATTATATATTATGGGCATGAGGCCTTGATTGCGATACCAGTTGAGCATCATATTCTATCCCTTGTGAGGATGTGGTTGTGATTGCTGGTGTTTATATTTATCGGACTTATATGGGGTTGTATAGGTATAAGCTAGGATTGTTGTTTGTTGAGTACTTGCTTGAAATTTTCAAGTTTATGGGGGCCCGATTAGGTTATTATTTATTTGAACTAATCGATTAATTTATTGTTGGTTTTCATGGTTAGTTTATGCTAGGATGGTTATGGACTGCTACTTGATATAGGCAGTACATTTTTGTTTTCTCTTCTCTATTATGGTAAGTTTCATTATTGATGGTTTATCTCACAGGTATGCATTATGGTTAAAGGCCCTACTTGGTCAGGATTCCTTGAGATGCTAGGTTAGCTCCCTTAGATTATTACCTTTGAGTTAGTTTTCTATGTGTGCGTGTGTCTATAATCTATCTATCTATCTATCTATCTATCTATCTATCTATCTATCTATCTATCTCTCTCTTTCTCTCTCTCTCTCTCTCTCTCTCTCTCTATATATATATATATATATATATGGTATTACCATACATCCCTCTCTTTCTTTGTCTATTCATATCGTATATGTATCCTTTGACCTTTTATATTCCTATTTCTCTTTCTTTCAATCTTTGTTTTGTATATTGGCTGGGGTAATATGGTATAGCACTTTAGTCCCTTAATATTGGTAGAATAGGATAGTTTATACTTATTGATCCATTAGCATTATTATGTTTAGTTTTCTTGGATAGTTGTTGTAGTTTATATTCCTGGGTTTGGTACTCATACTACCCTTCTGCAGCCTGCGGATTATAGTATGAGTTCTCATCGTTGACATGTTCATTGTGCAGAGCAGTTATAGATCCTGGATTTGGGGTGAGCTCCTAGCATTTGAAGTATTTTTGCTCTCCCTCGTATTGATTAGACTTATCTCTATTTTATATTTTGGAGATAATTTGTACATGTATATTTATTCTATATGTTTCTTTGTAGTCTGATTGTATTAGAAGCTCTTGTACTGTCCTTACCAAGTCTTGGGATTATAATCTATATTAGTCTGTTTATTTGATTATTTTTCGTTGTTTCTTTCATTTCTCTTGATAGTCCATTACTAGCTGTTCCGTATTATGAATTGGCTTAACTACTGGTGGGTTATAGTAGGTGCCATAAGGGATTGGATTGTTACACACTTGTATTTATATTCATTGATACGAATTGTATTATACTGTATCAGATTGAACAATAAAAATACAAATGATAAATATACAAATATAAATATTAAATTATACAAATATAAATGTTAGATTTGTATCAAATGATACATGTTTATACAACTTGAACGACAAGCATACAAATGATACTTGTTTATATACAAACAAATAATTTGACATACAAATACTAAGGATACATTTACAATGAATGACACGTTGCATTTTTATATATTTTAGATTCAAGAAAATACAATTAATTCATATACTTGTTTGTATATAAATACAAATGATAAATTATACATATTCATGTTATTATTTAAAATATGTAGTATGATATAAACAAATATACAATATTAAAAATATATAATATATAAAATACAACAACATTAACAAAAAAGAAAGGAAAAAAATAAAAATACAATTAAAAAAAGAAAAAAGGGAGGAGAAAAAGACAAAAAGAAAAAAATTTAAATAAAAATAAAAAAATATAATACAAGAAAAAACTGCAAAGAAAAAAGTGGAATTCAAGAGGGAGGGGGCTGTGAATTAAAATTTTTCTTCAGTGAGTCGACTACTGACACTTCATAGTCGACTCATCTGCAAATCAGAACACTTTACAAACAGATTAAATTCAAAATAGTTAAGCAAGAAAGTAGCAAGAAATAAAGTAACAACACAAAGATTTATCCTGGTTTGGCACACCAATGTAGTGCCTACGTCCAGTCCCCTTAAGTTTCAAAGTTTTCTTAGATCATTGAAAGTTTGGCTCGAGTACAATGATAGGAAACTAGTTCTGAAAACTTATTTTGCTCTTCAAATCTTGTGACACACAATGTAGTGCCTTCCTTTTTTAATTTAGATCCCGATTGATCTAATCTTTCGTGTTTCTGGGATGGTGGTTCTCCTTCTATTTTTGAGATATTTGTTAATTCTCTTGCCATGCAAGTTTGAGTGTCGTGATCTTCTGTTGATTGGATGTACTTCCATTTCTAGAGCCAGTTTCCTTTATCAGTGGTCTTCAATATCCTGCAAGGATTTACTTGTTAGTTTGTAATTATTAAAATATGGACTTTGGAGGCTAACAATCTCTCCATTTTTGATAATGACAAACATGAGTAAATAACAGTTGACTTCTCTATCAGTCAGCTTGCTCTCCCTAACTTTGTAAGTATTAGTCGAGTTTGCTCCCCCTGGCTAGTGAGCCATCTTTATTGATTAAGATTGTTGAATTATCAGTCGCCTTTATAAGTCGACACTCGACTTCTTGCTGTCTTTCTATCCCTTTTGGCATAATAAAAAAGAATAGCTAGCAACAGAGAGAAAATAGTGCACACACAGAGAGCATCACACAATCCATATAGATAGAGGCAATAGATAACCATGGATAGTCATAACTAAGCATAGCAAAGGAAATTGTCAGATAGTAAAATTTATCTTTACAACCAAAAAATAAGGGACAGGACCTCTTTTTTAAAGAAAAGTTCATAATTCACCATTCGCCAGAAAGTAGGTGAGAGTGTTATGCATGTTTTGATAGAACTTGCCGTAAGATTTTTCAACGTTCTTAACAAAGAAAGAGTAGGAATTTTGAACACAAATAGCCAGATCATCATTTGAGGAAGAGACTTGGGATTCAAGGAGTCCATACGAGAGAGCACTCGAGAAAACAGCTTGACTCCTTCTTATTTGAGCCCATCAAGCCCCAGCCTGACCACACTTATGTTGGAGCTTGTACTTTTCCCAAGGTCCAAGATGTTGTATTAAACTGTTGGATTTGTATGATACCTTCCTCTATAGCCTTGAACTGCTACTTAAATTCTTTAAGTTCCTTCATCAAAGAGATAGAGGGGTTAAATACAGACTTACTTACCTTCGGAGGCCTAACCTTCACATGGGCAGACTCCTTCCTTCACCACTCATTTCTACCAGGACATATCTCATGCTTTTAAAAGTTCTAGAATCATAAGTTGAAGCAACTTCTACAGGAGTAGGCAGAGAGATCATAAAGTAGAACAAGTGGATCCGGGTGATAAGCAGTCCGTATGGTAAACTGGCCGAAACATTGGCTTCTCTTGCGATCTTAGGCATGTATTACCGTATCCAAGTTTCCTACTTTATTTTGATCTTCTTTACCAAACAGTAAAACACAAAGACATCATGACAAGTGATGTTGCTTGGAGATCCCTTTCTGGGAATCAGAGTGGTGGCAACAATATGGGCCATAATGCAATATTTGAAATAGAAAAATAAGGGACCAAAGTTGGTTAACGAAGATTCAAAATCAGATAAAAGCTTCTTTGCTTTCTTGAATCCCACTTAAAAATCCTCGAGCCAGTTATTGTTCATGAAGGGTACCACACGGGGAACTTGGTGTCAAAAATATTTTCAAATAGAAAGATATTCAATACAATTCTTGTGTCTAGCAAAGAGTCTTAAATTCTCCACTATCAGGGAAATGTTGGAGATTGGCATAAGATATGAGGATAGGGTTTTCATAAACTAGAAGTCCACAGAGGCTAAAAAGTAAGGACAGGTCTTAAAATTTGAAGAAGTGATTGAATTTGCAAGATACACGTTTTAGAACATTAGGATTAACGAACCGACCGGGAACGATGGAAAGATTTTTGTAGGAAAGAAATTTCTCTTAGTAAGATTTTGTCAAGAATAGGTGCATCTCTTCTGGAGGGAGGGGGATAGAGGGATTAGAATGAGCTTTTTTAGAGGAGACGAGGCTGGAAGGAGATCGTCGTTTCTTAAGGAGAATGGGCTGAGATGAGGACTCATCAAATGATTCTGAAAAAGGAGCGAGACCATCAGATAAAATTCTAGAAACATTAGCCATGAAGCGGGTTCTAGTTATAAGAGAGAGAAAAGTAGAGATTTAAAAGAGAAGAGAGAGAAAGAAGAGGAGCCGGTTAAGAGAACCTGGGAAGGTGACTATTTTGAGGGGATAGGAATGGAGAAGTGAAGAGGCGTGAAGTGAAAGAGAATAGATGGAAGTGAAATGATATAGCGTAGGGAAGAGTGAGGGGCGATAGAGAAGACGTAAGAAACGGTGAAATAATGATTACAACCTTTTTAAAAGAGAATTTTACTTATGGTAAAAAAGATGTGGCCAAAAGTATTACTTTTAAGTCATTAATGCAAAATCTTTTTGAAGATATTCTTTTAGTAAGAATAAAGTTGGACTAAGTAAAATGATTTGTGTCCAAAAATATGACTTACAAAATATTGACAACAAATCTTTTTTTGAGAAATCAAGATTTTTGATAAGATCCAATTTTCTTCAACATCATGGAAAATAAAGAGCGCAAAGATAACATAACAATTTAAATACACAGAACAATTTAAATAGGCTATCAGCACAACATTGCCACATAACCTCAAGAGACAGATTAAACTTAGGTAGTTGATAAGGAAGTCAGAGAATTTCATACAGCAGCTTCTAAGAGTTGTGTATACTATTTCGATTGTTGAAGAGTCAACTAAAGTTTGTTTCATGCTAAGCCATGAGTTTGGGATATTATTCATGGGACGAGGCTTTCATCAGAATGGCAAAAATTCTCACAAAAAATATTAGAATTATAAGGAATAATGTTCAAGATGATAAAATCATCATAATATTTTTTTTTAAAATCTCATATGAATAGAGGCATCTTAAAACATTTGACAGTATCAATAGACAGGAACAATTTGTATTAAATTCTGACCTCATCAGGAAATTTTTCTTCCCTCTTTTTTGATGTCAGTGCCCACTGCCTTTATTTCTATTTGGAGAGTCGACTCCGGTTACATTGCCTACGCCATTGTCACTGAATCTGACAGTTTTTCATCTACATTCTATACAAACATATGAGGCCTTTTCTTTCCAGCTATACTTCTAGAACATCCACTATTAATCCCTCACTTTGATAGAATTTGTGGATGTATTTCTGCAAAATAAGAGGATTAATTCTGCTTAGGTACCCATGCAGTCTTGGGTCTTTACGGGTTATATGTACTTCCTTTGGACTTCCAAACCTACACACTTTTAGGCTTATTCCTGCAACTGTAGGATTCATGCCCTCCTTGTCCACAGATGAAACAAACGGGCCCTCAATAAGAGAAATGGTTATTAACTGATTTAAATAATCCTGATGAGGAACTGAAATACTTTTAAAAGAGTTTGATCTTATGAAACTATGGCGTGGGGATGCCTTAAAATAGTTTAATTTTATTTTTGTAACATCAAGCTGTTCATAAAGTAGGTCAATTTCAATTTGACATGCTTCAATTTCTATTTGCCAGTTTCGTCGTTCCTCTTTGAATTTTTGGTTAAATTGAGCTTCGAAACTTTTATTCTCTTGGGTGAGTTTGATATACTCATCTATAACTTTTTAAAGTTCGTCAGTAATCAAATCGAAGTTAGATTCGAGAGTATTGCAGTTATGACAATCGTGTAATCTTACCTTACTGGACTCACCCGTTGCCATAAAACACATATTGGCATCCTTTATTACTTTTTTAGTTTCGTCTTCATTACTCTAGGCTCTAAAATTTTGATTTTTTTTGAATATTTTTGTCTCAATTCTGTACAATTTTATTTGAAGTGTCCAGGCCTTCCACAGTAGTAACAAAGATCATTGTTTTTAGTGGAGTCATTGTTTTTGCCTTCTTGGGATTTTTTTTGTCTCTATCTCATGATCTTCTTTACCCCACGGTTGATGAAGGCCATTCCTTCACTATCAGCATCTTCCAGAATGTCCTCCTCTTTGATTGGAGTAGCATTGAAGGCTATTGGTTTCCATAATTCATCTTTGTGAAACCCGTGCATATAATTCTTTTTACATACGATAAGGTTACCTCACAGTTCGTCATATGTCATGTTGTGAATATTTCCATCTTCCAGAATGGTAGACTTAGTTTTCCAAGTTTTTTGGAGTCTTCAAAATAACTTCTGGACTTGCAGTCTGTGAGGATAAACCTTCCCTAGTGATTTTAGTTCACACATGATTTTACTGAATATGGCAAACATTTTTTCAATGTCCTCATTTTCCTCTGTTTTGAATAACTTATATTTATTGACAAGAGAAACAATTTTTGTCTTATTGACTTTAGTGGTTCCTTCATAGGTTACCTCCAGTTTGTCCCACATTTCTTTTATTGTTTCACACATTAAAATCTTATCGTATTATTCTCTGTTAACTGCATACAAAAGCAAACTTATAGCTTGGGCTTTAGTTTAGATTACCTCTAACTGTTCTTTGGTGACCTCGAAGCTTTCAAGGTCCTCAATGTCAGAACTGCTAGGCTCTTTATTTTGTCCTTTAACTTCTCCTTGAGTCCTGAAATTGGATTTGGACCTTTCTTTATTGGAAAAGATACTGAGCCTATTCTTTCAGTAAGAGTAATGTTGCCCATTAAAGCATGGTGGTCTTGTGGAACAGTGACCATCCTGAAGGAGAGCACCGGGAATCTAATGACTGGCCAATTGATCTTTGCTCACTTAAGGTTAAGCAATGCTATCTGTGAGACCTGCTTTAATACCAATTGAAATTCAAGAGGGGGAGGGGTGAATTGAAGTTTTTCAATTGTGCTTTGACTACTGACACTTCACAGTTGACTTGCCTATAGATCAAAACAATTTACAAATAGATTAAATTCAAAATAGTTAAGCAATAAAGTAACAAGAAGTAAAGTAACAACATAAAGATTTATCCTGGTTCAACACACTAATGTAGTGCCTACATACAGTACCTTTGGGTTTCGAAGTTTTCTTAGATCGTTGAAAGTTTTGCTCGAGTACAATGGTAGGAAATAATTTCTGAAGACTTATTTTGATATTCAGATCTTGTGATACAGCTTCAGTTGACGTTACAAAGTTGACTAGAACCTACTCTTTATATTACAATTGGAAACTAAGGTTATAGAGCTTTGTAAGACTAAGAATGAGACACTTTGAATTTTCTCCTTGAAGTTACGTGAATAGTGTCTGTCTTGGTCTTCTTCTTTTATAGTCTTCAACTCCGACTCTTCATAAGGAAACCCAAGAGATTTCTTCTCAATCAAGGATTTTAAATTGATTCCTTGATTGAGGAATGTAGCCATTTGATATATTTATATCCGTCTTTGGATCACGTCCATATCAGATATATCTGTGATCTATTTCTTATTTAAGTATTTATGGCCATGTGATGGTTGTGTCCTTCCTTATTTCATTCATATCCTGATTGATTTTCTGATTGATCTAATCTTTCGTATTTCTGGGTTGGTGATTCTCCTTCTAATTTGGAGATATTTGATTAATTCTCTTGCCATGCTTATTTCAATGCCGTGATCTTCTGTTGATTGGATGTCTTTCCATTTCTAGAGCCAACTTCCTTTATCTTTAAAATCCTGTAAGGATTCACTTGTTAGTTTGTAATTATTAAAATATGGACTTTGAAGGATAACAATATACCCCTTTTTGATAATGATAGACATGAGTAAATAACAGTTGACTTTCTTGTCAGTCAACTTGCTCCCCCTGACTTTGTAAGCATCAGTCGACTTTGCTTCCCCGACTTGTGGGCCATTTTTGTTGATTAAGATTGTTGAATTATCAGTCGCCTTTGTAAGTCGACAGTCGACTTGTTCTTGTCTTTCTCCCCGTTTTGGCATAATAAAAAAGAATAGCAAGCAATATAAATAAAATAGTGGACACAGGCAGAGCATCACATAATCCATATAGATAGAGGCAGTAGATGTCTATGGATAGTCATAACTAAGAATAGCAAAGGAAATTGTCAGATAGTAAAATTTATCTTTACAACCCAAAAAACATAAGGGACAAGATCCCCTTTTTAAATAAAAGTTCATAATTTACCATTTCGCCAGAAAGTAGGTGAAAGTGTTATGTATGTTCTGACAGAACTTTCCATAAGATTTTTCAACGTTCTTAACAAAGGAAGAGTAGGAATTTTGAACACAAACAACCATCATAATTTGAAGAAGAGACCTGCGATTTCATAGAGTCCATACGAGAGAGCACTCAAGAAAACAACTCGACTCCTTTTTATTTGAGCCCATCAAACCTAAGCCTGACCACACTTATGTCGGAGCTTGTACTTTTACCAAGGTCCAAGAGCTTGGTAGTACACTCTTGGATTTGCTTGATACCTTCCTTGATAGCCTTGAACGGCTGCTTAAATTCTTTATGTTTTTTCATAAAAAAGACAGAGGGGTTAGAGATAGACTTACTTACTTTTGAAGTGTCAACCTTCGCACGGGCAGACGTTTTCCCACACTAATCATATTCCACTAGGACATATCTTATGATGCTGAAAGTTCTAGAATCATAAGTTTCAACAACTTCTACAGGGGTAGACGGAGAGATCAATAGAGTAGAACAAGAAGATCCAGGTGATGAGAATTCCGTAAGGTAAACTGACCAAAGCATTGGCTTCCCTTACGCTCTCAAGTATGTATTCTCGTATCTAAGTTGTACAACTTATTTTGATGTTTTTGACCAGTCAGTACAACACAAAGACTTCATAACAAGTGATATTGCTTAGAGATCCATTTCTGGGAAATCAGAGTGGTGGCAACAATATGGGACATAATGCGATATTTGTAATAGAGAGACAAGGGACCAAAGTTGGTTGACGAAGATTATAATCAAATAAAACCTTCTTAGCTTCCTTGAAGCCACTTCAAAATCCTCGGGACAGTTATTGTTCATGAAGGGTACCGCATCGGAGAACTTGGTGTCAAAAACATTTTCAAACAGAAATTTATTCAATACAATTCTTATGCCTAGCACAAGAGTCTCGAGTTTGCCATTATAATGGGAAAGACGGAGATTGGTATAATATGTGGACAGGGTCTTCATAAACTAGAAGTCCACAGAGGCGAAAAGTAAGGACAGAACTTGAAATTTGAAGATGTGATTGACTTTGCAAGATTCATCTTTTAGAACATTAAGATCGATGATGCGATCGGGAATAATGGAGCGATTTTTTTCGGAAAGAAATTTCTTTCGGTGAGAATTTGTCCAGAATTGGTGCATTTCTTTTGAATAAAGGGGGATAGAGGGATTAGGATGAGGTTTTTTGAAGGAGAGGGGGCTGGAAGGGGGTCATTATCTCTTGAAGAGAATGGACTGAGATGACGACTCATCAGAGGATACTAAAAGAGGAGCGGGATCATCAGAGGAAATTCTAGAAGCATTAACCATGAAGCGGGTTCTTGTCATGAGAAAGAGAAAGGTAAGATTTAAAAGAGAAGAGAAAGGGAGAAGAGGAGTCGATTAAGAGAACCTGGGAAGGTGACTATTTGGAGGAGATAGGAATGGATAAGTGAAAAGGCGTGAAGTGAAAGGGAATATATGGAAGCGAAAGACCGTAGTGTAGAGAAGAGTGAGGGGCGCGGCAGAGGAGGTGTGGGAAATGGTGAAATAATAATGACAACCTTTTTTAAAGGGGATTTTACTTATGGAAAAAATATGGCCAAAATTATGACTTATAAGTCATTAATGCAAAATCTTTTTGAAGATCTTCCTTCCAGTAAGAATTAAGTTGGACTAAGTAAAATGATTTACGTCCAAAAATATGACTCACAAAATATTGACACCAAATCTTTTTTTGAGAAATCAAGATTTTTGATAAGATCCAATTTTCTTCAAGATATGGACAACAAAAAATGTAAAGCTAATAGAATAATTTAAATACACAGAACAATTTAAATAGGCTATTAGCACAACATTACCATATAACCTCAAGAAACAGATTAAAATTAGGTAGTAGAAATGAAAGTCAGAGAATTTTAGTACAACAACATCCAAGAGTTGTGCATAATGCTCCGGTTGTTGAAGAGTCAATTTAAGTTTATTTCATGCTAAGCCATGAGTTTGGGATATTATTCATTGGACAAGGCTTTCATTAGAATGATAAAAATTCTCACAAGAAAATGTTAGAATTATCAGGAATAGTGTTAAAGATGATGAACGATAATAATAATTTTTTTAAAACATCTCATAAAAATTGAGGCATCTTAAAACATTTGAGAGTATCAACAGATAGAAATAATTCATATTTAATTCTGACATCATCAGGAAATTTTTCTTCCCTTTTTTTTTGACATCAGTGCCCTTTACCTTTACTTTTATTTTGAGAGTCGACTCTGAAAAGGGCATAATCGACTCTGGTTGCATTTCCTGCATCATTGTCACTGAATCTAACAGTTTTTCATCTATATTCTATACAAACAGATGAGACCTTTTTCTTTCCAGCTATACTTATGGAACATCCTCTATTAATCCCTTTCTTTTATAGAATTGGCAAACATGTTCCTGCAAAACAAGAGGATTAATTTTGCTTAGGTACCCAAGAAGTCTTTGGTCCTTGTGGATTAGATGTACTTCCTTGGGGCTTCAAAACCCACATACTTGTAGGCTTATGCATGGAACTGTAGAATTTGTGCCCTCTCTGTCCACAGATGAAGCTAATGGTCCCTCGATAGGAGAAATAGTTCTTAGCTGATTTAAATGATCTTGATGAGGAACTGGAATAGTTTTCAAAATAGTTTGATCTTACGAAAATATGGCTTGGGGATGCCTTAAATTGTTTAATTTTATTTTTGTATCATCAAGCTCTTCATAAAGTAGGTCAATTTCAATTTGACATGCTTCAACTTCTATTTGGCAGTTTCGTCATTTCTCTTCGAGTTTTCATTTAAATTGGGCTTCGCAACTTTTTTTCTCTTGGGAGAGTTTGTTATACACATCTATACTTTTTGAAGTTCGTCGGTAATTAAATCTAAGTTAGATTCGAGAGTATTGTAGTTATGACAATCGTGTAATCTTACCTTCCTGGACTTACCCATTTCCATAAAACACATATTAGCAGCCTCTATTTCTTCTTATATTTTGTCTTTATCGCTTCAGGCTCTAAAATTTTATTTTTTTCTAGACGATCATCATGCTAATTCTGGATAGTTTTGTTTGAAGTATTTAGGCCTTCCACAGTAGTAACAGAGATCAATGTTTTTGGTGGAGTCATTGTTTTTGCCTCCTTGGGATCTTTCCTGTCTTTGTCTCATGATTTGATTTAACCCATAGTTGATGAGGGCCATTCCTTCGCTATCAATATCTTCCAAATTATCCTTCTCTCCGATTGAAGCAGCATTGAAGGCTACTGGTTTTCTCTTTTCATCTTTGTGAAACCAATTGATATAATTCTTTTCATATGCGATAAGGTTACCTCGTAGTTCATCGTATGTCATGTTGTGAAGATATCTATCTTCTAGAATAGCAGCCTTGATTTCTCAAGTTTTTGGGAGACTTTGAACTAACTTCTGGGCCTACAAATTGTGAGGATAAACCATCCCCAATGATATTAGTTCGCACACAATTTTACTGAATTTGGTGAACATTGTTTCAATGTCCTCATTTTCCTCCATTTTGAATAACTCGTATTCATTGAGAAGAGCAACAAATTTGGACTTCTTGACTTTAGTGGTTCTTTCATAGGTTACGTCCAGTTTGTCTCACATTTCTGTTGCTGTTTTATACATTGAAATCTTATCATATTCTTCTCCTCTAACTACACATAAAAGCAAACTTATAACATGAGTGTTAGTTTGGATTACCTCTTGCTGTTCTTTGGTGACCTCGAAACTTTCAAGGTCCTCTATGTCAGAACTTCTAGGTTCTTTATCTTTGTCCTTTTAATTCTCCTTGAGTCCTAGAATTGGATATAAACCTTTCTTAATGACAACCCAGGCTTGGAAGTCGTTTGATTAGACAAAGATCCAGAACCTATTCTTCCAGTAAGAGTAATGTTACCCATTAAAGAATGGTGGTCTTATGGAACAGTGACCATACTGAAGAAAAGCACCAGGAATCTGATAACTGGATATTTGATCTTTGCTCACTTGCGGTTAAGCATTGCTATTTGTAAGATATGCTCTGATACCAATTAAAATTCAAGAAGGGGGTGAATTGAATTTTTTTTGTGAGTCGACTACTGACACTTCACAGTCAACTCGCCTGCAGATCAGAACACTTTACAAATAGATTAAATTCAAAATAGTTAAGAAAGAGAGTAACAAGAAGTAAAGTTACAACACAAAGATTTATTCTGATTTTGCACACCAATGTAGTGCCTACATCCAGTTCTCTTGGGTTTTAATTTTTTCTCAGATCATTAAAAGTTTGGATCGAGTACAATGATAGGAAACAAGTTATGAAGACTTATTTTGCTCTTCAGATCTTATGCCACAACTTCAGTTGATGTTACAAAGTTGACTCGATCCTACTCTTTATATAACAATTATAAGCTGAAGTTACAGAGCTTTGTAAGACTAAGAATGAGACACTTTGAATTTTCTCCTTGAAGTTGCGTGGGTAGTATCTGTCTTTGATCTTCTTCTTTTATAGTCTTCGGCTGCGACTCTTCATATGGAAACCCAAGAGATTTCTTCTCAATCAAGAATTTTAAATTGATTCCTTGATTGAGGAATGTAACCATTTGATATTTGCATCTACGACTTTGAATCACATCCATATCAGATATGTCTGTGATCTATTTTTCCTTTTAGTATTAATGGCCATGTGATAATTGTGTCCTTTCTTCTTTTGTTCAAATCTTGATTGATTTCCCAATTGGTATAATATTTCTTGTTTCTGGGATGGGGATTCTCCTTTTATTTTTAAGATATTTGATTAATTCTCTTGCCATGCTTGTTTCAGTGCCGTGATCTTCTATTTATTGGATGTCCTTCCATTTCTAGAGCCAGCTTTCTTTATCAGTGGTCTTCAATATCTTGCAAGGATTCACTTGTTAGTTTGTCATTATTAAAATATAGACTTTGGAGGCTAACAAAATAAAATAAAAAGAAAAAATGATGAAAAATATAAAAGAAAAAATTGAGAAAGAAAAAAATAAAAAATAAAAAAATGAGAAGAAAATGAAAAATAAAAAAGAAATGAAAATGAAAAAATAAAAAAATGAAAAATAAATAAAAAAAGAAAGTAATAAAAGAGAAAAGGAAAAAAGAAAGAAAAAATGAAAAAAAGAAAAGAAAAAAAGAAGAAACAAATCTGGAAAAGGAAAAAAAGAAAGAGAAATAGAAAATAGAGAAAGAGAAAAAATTAATGAGAGAGAATATGAATTATATTTAATTGACAAAATAGGTTATGAACAATAGTAATTAATTGAAAGGAAAAAGGCTTCAAAATATATCAAAATTTTGATGAAATTTGCTATAATACGCCTGAAATTTGCAGGGGTCCTATGACCCTTTGAACTATTTATTAATGTATTTTAGAGACATTTATAAGTTAATAAATAGATAAAATTTATTAATAAATAAATAAAAGAGTTTAGTGAAAATAAATGTTAGTAAAATATACTAACAAATAGTCTAAGAGAGTCATAATACGCTAAAAAATAGTCCAGGGGGTCATAGGATCCTTGCAAAGTTCATGTGTATTACAACAAATTTCATCGAAGTTTTGGTATATATAAGATCATTTTCCCTAATTGAAACTTAGACTAAAGATTATAATTAAGAGTTTATGTTTGATAAGTCATGTAGTTTTTCCAAATAATAATTATTACGAGTAGAATAATTAGTAGATAATATATATAACAAATTCTTTCGATATGAATTATGATATAGTTTGAACTTTGAACACATAAGATTGTATTTATCTCACTTGTCATTTGCTGTCTACAGCTAGACAATGATGATAATAACAAATGGGGAAATCATATGATCCATCGAAAATACTAGGATAGTGACCTTTATCATTTGATCCTTAATTCATCCTACCTTGGTAATTCCCATTGAATTAAGAAATAGGTAATGAAAATAATTCTAAACTTAACACGAATTATTATTTTAATCTTCAAATTATTGATAGCCTTGAAAACACCCTTTTACTTGACAAAGTAAATTTAAAAACACCCCTCTTATACCATGCATGCATATAAATTTTTTGTTCTGACATATATATATATATATATATATATATATATATATTAAATTTTTTAAAAATATTTTTAAACATATTTAATTTTTTTCCTTACACCACTCCATCCCCTACCCAGTACCTCAGCACCACACTCCACTACCCAATTTTTTAATTTTTTTTTTTAAATTTAAAATTTATGTCTTTTTCCACCCCGCTGCACCCCACCTCCCCAAAGAAAATTAAAAATTATTTTAAAGAAAAATTAAGTTTTTTTTTCTTACCCTACCCTTACCTCTGGCCACTCCACTCCAGCCCAGTCCACCCCCTAAAAGATATTTTTTTTAACTATTAAAATTAAAGTATTTTCAAGAAGAAAATTAAAATATTTTCTTATCCCTATCCTGACCTCCACACCCCTAACCCCCTCCCCCTCTCCTACCCCTCCAAAAAGAATTCCTACCCCAGTACTCCTACCCCTCAACTTTTTTTTCAATTTTGTGTTAGATATATATAAATGCTTTTAGAAAAAAAAATTTCTACTTGCATATCAAACATAAGAAAATAAGTAAGATTTTCTTCGAAGAAGAAAAGTTCTTCCTAAACACATTTATATATATCCAAAACAATATTAATAAAATAATTTTTTTGTGGGGTGGGGGTAATGGGGTAGGGAGGGATTGGGCTACTAGGTAGGGGATGAGATGGTGTAAGAATTTTTTTTTTTTAAAGGAAAGACATTTCTTCTTATCTTCGTTGTTATTAAATTTTTAAATACTTTTTTACGATATATATCTATGTGTATGTCATATCAACACAAATTTCCTCATATACGTATGTGTGACATAAGAAGTGTGTTTTTAAATTTACTTAGTCAAGTAGAGGGGTTTTTTTTAAGGCTATTAAATTGTTTGAAGATTAAAGTAATAATTCATGCTAAATTTAGAGTGTTTTTAATACTTATCTCTTGAATTAATAAGTACGATTTATTCTTATACTATTTCTATAATTTTATATATGTTATAAATGTATTTATATTATAGCGAATGTCTATCGAGATCTATCAAGATTTATCAAGATCTAGTTGATATCTATGAGGATTTGAAGTATCTGTCTTTTAGTGGAAAACTAAGAGTAAATTTCCCTATAAATAGAAGGGCTTTCTTCATTGTAAATAACCCTATCAAGAGAATTGCTTAAGAGGAATAAGAATTATTCTCTACTCTCTCTACTCTTCTTCTTTATTCTTAGTTATTTCATAACACGTTGTCAGCACGAGTCTCTAAATTAGTATTGATATGATAACAAATCACTAACTACATGTTTAATTTGGAGTGTTCTGGTATATTTTTCTAACTCTTGTTGTTAAAAAAATATTTTTATATTGAAAAGAGAAGGTATTTAGTAGTATTACTTTATGAAGATTTAAATATGATACATATCATCTAAAGAAAATTTATTGGAAATTCAAGTTTACACGGAGTCACAATGTGTGTACTTTTTGGATGAATTGCTACTTTATTTTTCAGTCGCTATGATAAGTTATAAGTTTGTTTGGTGGAGCAAAGTTCCTCCGTTATGTAACTTTATTAAAGGTACAAATTTACATTTGTTGTACTTCATAAATTTTATAGTGATTAAATTTATTTATGTTGGTAATCATGTAAAATAGTAAGACGGTGGATTCAAATCTTATAGCACTCTAATAAGACATTGGGTTAGAGTTCTGATGCATATGATGATAAATATCGGGTTCAAGTCCCAATTTATGCCTAAGATTCCTTTATATGGATAAGACATTGAGTTCGAATATCAATGCACCATATTGATGATATAATGATGGCTAAGGCAAAATAATATGTATTTGGTTAACAATCATGAAATTTTGTCCCATTGAATATACTCCATGTGCATAATATGTCTGAAAGAAGACAAGTGATTAAGGGCACTGATATAAGCCTGGGGGGACAATATGATAATTGAAAGTGATTATAAAATATGTTAGAGAAAATTTCTCTACAATCATATGTATGTCTCGATTTGCTCCTGAATTAGCAATATCCCCTAATTTGCTCCCGAATTAGCAATATCTTAAAAGAGGCTATTAGCTATCATAATTTGATAGGCTTAAGGTACGATAAACGTGCACTTAATTGAGAAAAGTTATTTTAAAATCTACTTTCGAAGTAGTAACTCCAAAATCTATTCATGTCATAGTAAACTGAAATTTACTAAAACAAAAGGCACATATCATGGTGAACTTGGAGTTTGCTAGAATAAACGTTCATAAATTGACATGAGCGATTGTGACATCCCAAAGATGTGCATACTGAGTATTGAACATATATTGAAGAATTAGAAAATTCTTCATTACTTTTAATGTTGATTATTCTCATAATAAGTTGGTTGGACCAACTAATTTTGGGATTGGATCCCTTAAAATCTGAAAAGTATAAAAGGTGAATATGGGCTCGTTCACCTATCATGTGATCAATTAAGATGCATCAATATAAGATGATCACATGTACATTTATCGTCAACCTACAGTTTGACATTCATAAAGTTGCTTGCTCAATAAATTTTCCTTAAAAGAATAACTTTCAGATTGTGTAATCAAGGCAATTCACCTTGATGACGATGGTTTGGCATTGAATGCCTTTGATAAATAGCTAAACCATTGCTAATGAGAACAAAACTTCATGTGTTGGTCTGAAATATGATATGTCACATAAAATAGCACTTGTAAGCATTAGACCAATAAATTATGATTATTTTTTTACTCTCAATTGGTTCAAGGTCAGGAACCAACTATTTTATCTAATAATTTTGATGAGCGGTATACGACTAATGAATATACCATGATGCACAAAGATGGATTCCTCAAAGAAGGTGGAAGATGAATGTTAGTTTTTCTAACATCAGGGGGGAGATTATATGTAGCTATGAAATATGTTAGGAATTATCATCAGATCCTCATTCAAAAGAAAATTCAAGTCAAATGTCGGAAGCAACTATTGACTCGAATTTAGTATCATATTTAAGCTACAAGTGCTCCTATTTTGTGTCCCTAAAGGACAAAGTCTATGCATGCGTAAAACGTGGTAGACTAATCGGTTCCAATTCAAATAATCAATGAAAAGGATAAGGAGCAAATAATCATAATAAGAAGGCAATGTGGTTTTGTAGAGCCTACGACATAACATTTCTTAAAATCTTATGAGAGGTTCAGGTACTTGAAAATAATGAAGTGCTGAGATCTCAAAATGTTATGTCACATTGTGAACCGATACAAAATGAGAAGCCTCTGATGATATCTTTGATACAATATTGGCGCTATATTATGAAAGATTACGAGGATCTGAATTCTACATTTATTTAAGTATGCTGACATAGAAACATTTATCAAGTGACGTAAAAGGTTGCATCTTGGTAAGCACAAAACTTAT
Organism: Capsicum annuum; assembly: GCF_002878395.1. Lineage (NCBI taxonomy): Eukaryota > Viridiplantae > Streptophyta > Magnoliopsida > Solanales > Solanaceae > Capsicum > Capsicum annuum. The sequence continues at coordinate 60,098,642 of NC_061117.1, forward strand.
TTGATTTGCAGTCTAAATATTTGAAGATGTCACTCAATGTTGAATATTGTCACTTGATAATTTTTACGAAAACTTTTTTAAGGATTCAAGATGTTTGAAGCATGTAAAAGTTTTTGGAAAACTTGTTTATAATCCTTATATTAATAAGCTTATAGCTTGAAAATTATTGAAACTCTTGGAGAGTTTTCAAAAGTAATAGATTATTTATTGAAATGAGAAATATACCAATTTGAATTAGTTATGAAGTACCATATCTTAGTGAAATTGGTGCACTCATGTATCTTTCAAATACTATAAGGCCTGATATAGCCTTTTTAGTTAATTTGTTAGCAAGATTGCAGTCCCAATCTTATTGGTTATGCTAATGTTGGGTACTTATCTGACCTTCTTAAATCTTGGTCTCAAACATGCAATGTGTTCACATATGGTGATACTGCTATATCTTGGAGATATACAAAACAGTCTATCTAGCCACTTCATTGAATCATGATGAGATAATAGCTATTTATGAAACAAACTGAGAATGTGTGTAGTTGAGGTCCATGATACATCTTATTTGAGAAAAAATATGGTTTGGCATGTGACAAAGTACCCATGATTTTATTTAAAGATAATGCAGCATGGATAACACGACTTAAAGGAGGATTCATAAAATGAGATAGAACGAAACACACTTCATCAAAGCTTTTCTATACATGAGCTCCAAAAGAATGGTGAAATTAACGTGCCAAATTCGTTCAAGTGAAAATGTGGTTGATTTATTCACCAAGTCTCCTTCAACTGCAAGTTTCAAGAAGACGATGCACAAGATCGGGATGCAAAGGTTCAAGGATGTTCTCATTAGGAGGAGTTAATATGCGCTGTACTCCTTTTTCCTTATAAGTTTTTTTCCCACTGGGTTTTCCTTGTAAGGTTTTTAATGAGGCAACCTATATGCATATTGTTAGAGATATTTACTATTTTTCCTTCACTAGATTTTTTTTTCCACTGAGTTTTTTTCTAGTAAGGTTTTAACGAGGCAGATTATCTACCGATTAGACATTCAAGGGGGAGTGTTATAAATGTATTTATGTTATAGTGAATGTCTTTCAAGAACTATCAAGATCTAGTTGATATCTATCAGGATTTGAAGTATCTGTCTTTTAGTCCGAAACTAAGAGTAAATTCCCTATAAATAGAAGGGATTTCTTCATTGTAAATAACCCCATCAAGAGAATTGCTCAAGAGGAATAAGAATTATTCTCTACTCTCTCTACTCTTCTTCTTTATTCTTAGTTATTTTATAAAAATATAGTTTATGTATTTGCGTGATTATGGTTACTTGATCCTTTATTTTACTCTTTACTAAGAGAAAAAGAGAAAATAAATGCACAATGCTTATTTTATAATTAGTATTTCATAAATTTCTAACATGTGTCTTATGGAATGTATGAAATTATAAGTTCCCCTTCCTCCATTCTTTTACAAGTAGTTTGTTTGGGATCTTATCCTGTGTTCAATTTAAATATTTATACAATAAAATAAGTAACAAAAACAAAATTATTACGTAGTGAAAAATAATTATGTGTTACTAATATATTTGAATGGATACATCTTTACTCGAGGTATTTTTATCTTGATATTTTCTGTTGCAACGTTCCAAAAGTAGATTGCAATAATATTCAAAATATGAAAAAGGGTCAATACTACCTCCAAACTATTCAAAATGGAGTAAAAATATCATTCATTTATTGGTTGGCAAAAAAATATTCCTCCATTTATTCTTTGGCTCACAAGAACCTCTCTCTCTAACAGAATGTCACCAAGCTGCCCACGTGGATAAAAACTGCTACATGACCAATCCACATCAATATTCATTGTGAAAAATTTCCCATTTAATACCCATCCGACCACTTAAGATCAGCCTATTTTGGTCTTCAAGAATCTGACCCATTCAAATTATGGGATAAAAATATAGTGGGAGTTACAAAAAGTAGCCACAAGATCAGCAAAAGTGTATGCGACACAAAATTTTTGAAATTACAATACATAACCGTTGTATCATTGTATTTATATCAATGAATACAGATGTATCAGTAAATACAAACCTTCTTTATTTTTTTTAGTATTTTGTATTTTCATTCCTCTTTATTGTATTTTCACCTCTCTCTCTCAACTGTATCAAGCTTATCATTCAGATTTATGTATTAATGAATATTTGCATCATTTGTATTTGCTTGAATCTATTATATACAAATATAAATGTATCGTTTGATGTAAATGTATTATCTGTATTTGAATGATTCAATTTGTATCAACGAACACAATTTGTATCAAAACCATATAAAACATAATACATATTGAAACAGAATACAAAATACAAATACCAGAAAACAGAATACAAAATACAAATACCTGAAAATGGAATACAAATACCTGAAAATAAAAAATGAAAGGGAAAAAGAAGAGGGTAAAGGGAGGGAGAGAGACAACGACAGAGAGAGAGAGGGAGAGGGAAGCGAGCGAGAGTGGGAGAGAGGGAAGAAGGCAGTGAGAGGGGGAAGGAGAGGAGAGGTTATGGATTATATTTAATTGGAAAGAGAAGTTATGTCTTGTAATTAATTAAAACTTAGGCTAAATAGGATAATTAGATGCGTATACTAGCTAAGGCATGTAATTTTCCAAAAAATATATAATTACCCTTTAGTTGACATAAACTTTTCTTAATTTTAAAAAACAATATGTAAAAAAATTAAAATCTTATAAAACGAAATGCAATTACCCAAACATATGGAATTGCTTACCTTTTAAAGACTCTAGTGAAACACAATCGAGGGCATCATCACCAAAGTAATAGATCAATAAAACATTAGTCCAGTCACAGAAGCAATAACCATCACTAATAACGCAAGCTCTTGAAGATCGTAGCTATATGTAATTTTCTCATGTCACCATGGCTAAATTTAAGAGTCTTTTTTCTCTGTTTTTCGATGATCTATGTAATGACATGATTTGTGAAACTCTACTTTTGATATATTTTGACCATTTTGGCGTTTTTCATAGTTTCTACATGTTGATTTTGGAGTGTAGGGATAATTGACATGATTCTCGATGCGATAGAAAATAATTTCGGTGAGTTTATGATAAATCCATATAGTTGATTTTGGTCAACAATTGATCTTCTGAGTGTCGGATGACAATTGAAAAGTTTTATTAGCTTCAAAATTTTAAATTTGGGTTAGTAGCATGGTTGGTTCAGAACCTTTTCTTTATATTTTGATCCTTCATTTGAAAAATAGTGAAAAGAGGGTCCTGGGGATTAATTTATTAAAAATGATCCTTTTTAAAAAATTCGACGTTCTTATTGAGTCTTAAACGTAGAAAATATCCTAGTAGCATATATGGTTTATTCCTGTAAGGTCCCGAACGATTCTCAAGGGTTTATTCAGAGAATTTGAAGACATGCAAAATCAATAAAGTTGCTGATATCTAGTGCATGCTAGATTCTTCTTCACAAATGGGGGCCCCTAGATCAAATGCGAAAAAGGAATTTTTGATTTATTACAATCGTGAAGGGCATTCGGGGTCAGGTCAGTTAAGCCTTCTTCGAGAATATAGTGAGGCTGTCATGAACACGATGGTTTGGGTAGTGGACCTTTACAAATGTAAAGCCTCAGCCACGGACGGAAAGGCCTATTTAATCATGAGGTGGGGTTTGCGATCCCAAGGCATTATTTAATAAATAGAATATATTCTTCAATTTTGTTATTTTACTCCATTTTTAGACTTCCAAGATTTGGGAAAAGAAAATTTTGAGGGTTTATTCATTGTTTTTCGTGTGAATAACCTCTAAACTCATATCCCCATTACTTTCCATTGATTGCATCTTTGAAAACACCTTTTTATCATGATTTTGAAATGAGATTTTAAGGTTTTTATCGAAAAAGCTTAAAAATAATTTTTTTAATTTTAGACCTTATTTTTAATCTATTTTTGCATGGGTTTTCAAATGTAGAATCCTATAACCTTGGATAATGTATTTGTAAAGAATTTTTTTGGTTTTACCCCTTTTAGTTTTAAACTTATTTTTTGAACCCATTTTGGACCCAGCTTAAACATGGGCAATATGTATATCATTACCTTTTTTTAATGCGTATTTGCTATAATTGAATGTTGTAGTTGATCTTGAGGCTGCTCAAAAAGGGAAAACTTTGTGTTGAAGCACTTTAGTCTTGGATTTCATCGTTTCGGGGTAGGTCATGACTTAAGTTTTTTCAAATTGAGCTGCATAGTTAATAAATAAGTAAAACATGCTATGGATTGGAGAAAATAACTAAGAGGCTTATATTTTTAGATTATTATTACCATTGTGGGCCTGAGTGGTGGATTGTATTTGTTGTTATTAACTTGTGATATATGATATTGCGTGTTGCCTCTTTGGGGGCTTTATTTGATATCATTGGTCTTATATATGCATTTAAACGCCTTTATTCTAGATGTAATGCCCATGCAGTCTTGGATTATTATTGTATGTTTTGTTGAGCATTGGTTTACTTTATTATGAAAGAAATGCCCCAGTTAAGAGTTGATATGATATTAATGATGTCTTGCATGCATATTTATTCAGATGGCACCTAATTAGAGTTGATAGTCATGAATTGTTGACATTTTGAGTTGACTACGTGTTGAATGAATTAGATATCTTCATACTGATTTGATTGTGAGAATTACATCTATATTCCATACATATACATTCATGAGATACCGATATCATTAAGGAACACTGGTTTATAAAGAAAAATGAGTCATTTTTTAAAACTCACTTTGTCAACACGAGTTAGAGAGATAGGTTGATATTTGAGGTATGGGATATAGTATATGGGTTGCGAACCCCCCATAGGTCCTATGTGGGAGCTACAATCTCGGTAGGTGTATGTACAAAGTCATGCGATAACTTTCACCATTCATCCATCCTCATTGCATTGTATTGTATTTCATATGTATTTTTAATGATTTCCTTAGTTTTCCTTGGCTTGTGTTTAGTTTTTGTATATTATTCATGTACATTTGTGTTGTTATTGTTTCTGTATTTATATTACAATAGTTAATGGAGACAGTGTGAGATACCATTTGGAAACTTTTCTATTTGCAGGTAAGGTGCTCATAGTTTTCCTTTCTTATATTATTTTCTCCTTTTCTTAGTCGCCTCAAGATACTTACAGAGTACAAATGGATCGTAGTGACTCCTACTATCTCCTTTTAGTGTAGATCCTAGTTCAAGTACCCCACGTAGTGGCTAAGCTTAGTGCGGAGCTTCTGGGTTCTTTAAGGTACTGATGTGCTCTAGAGTTTCGGGATAATTCAGACCTCTTCCATCTTTAGTTATATTTAATCTCTCAGAGACAAACATTGTATTTCAAATTTGATTATGTATTTAGATACTCTTATACTTGTGACTTCAAGTTTTGGGATGGTTATGATTTATTCAGAGTTTCACATCTGTATTTGATATGGTCTGAGTTTGTTCTAGAAGTCTCACCTTGGTTTATGTTTAATGTTGATTTTGTTTTTTCTTTACCATCTTGGGTGATTGACTTACTTATCAAGGCTGGGCTATAATAAATGCCATCATGACCCATTTTTGTATCATGAAAAATTGTTATCAGAGCCAAGTTCACCGGTCTCATATGTGTAAGAGCAAGATGTCTAGTAGGGTCTCGCGAATTGGTATGTAGACATCCGTATCTATATTTGATAGGCTATAATATACCTTTAGGAAAATCTTTTTTAATTTGATTCCTTGCCATATGGGTTGTTCATACCCAACATTTTAAATATGTATTCCATTCTTTTCTGCGTAGATGGTAAGGTTCAAGAGAGGCTAGAGATGCTAAGTCAACACTTGATATGAGAGCCTCAATTCGAGAACGACGCAGGGGTCGTGATTAATCTAGAGTTAGAGGATGAACACTTGTAGCTTCCCCAACTAGTGGATATGTGTAACACCTCAGATTTTTAGCCCTAAAAAACCTTTGATTATTGAGTGATGTGCTATATAAATACAATACTTTCGATGCTTAAAACGAGGAAAATATGTAAGTTTCTGAGGTTGTTTTGTTAGATATGATGTGTTTTGGATATATTTTGCAGGAAATTATGTTTTGGATGCTAAGTTCATGAAAATATGAAAAAGCTGATTTTGGATACTTATGGGAGAAATTATGGATGTTCGGGACACTTCATGGATTATTTGTGACCAAAACATACGTGGGAATTGAAGAAGAGCTGAAAAGATAACTTCTGGCACATGCTAAGTCAACATGCGGATTGCATGTAGCACATGCGGGCAAAGTATGTGTCAGAAGGCCAAAAATCCCAAGAGCTAACCTACAGAATATTTTGGTCTAGACACATGCGGTCACTACAGGTGCCCACACTGCAGGCCGCATGTGCCATATGCACTCATCGACAGGGCACATGTAGGGACCACAATAGCCACAGACCCTTTTTTCTCCTATTTCATTCGGGCTTTGGTTTTAGGGTTTCCTTATGTACTATAAATCCCCCTTATGTGTTTTTTTAGTAAAAGTTATGCACTCATGATGCTTATAAACATATTTTGATTCTGAGATTTGATTTTAGTCGTGGAATTCTCTTATAATAACTTTGGTTGATTAATTTAGTTACTGTTTTGGGGTTTTAATTCTTCTTATTGTGATTTTATCTTATTATTTCAATCATGAATGTTGTTGATTACTTCACAAGCATGAGCGACTAAAAACCCTTAGCTAGGGTTGTGGAAACCCTGATGGATTGACAAAGTAGAGGAAGTGTTGTTCTGAACTGATACCCATGCATATATTGTATTAACTTCACTTTTATAGTTTTCTTAATGGGTGCACACGTTAGGATCCCGCCTAGAATATTGCTGCTACTCCAAAAGAGGAGTAGTGACTAGGAAAAGATAATGACAATAGTAATTTGGATTTTAACTATCGATCTACACTGCTAGGTTTTATCTACTTAAGATGGTTAGATTTCATCTAATAACTAGAGACTTAAAAGGTAATAGTTAACTGGGATCAAGATAAGGGTTAGTAAGGCAACATCCTGAGACTCAAAAGGTAAAGGGTGAGATCCTTCTGCTCATCCGAAAGATTAGAGTAGGGGTGAATCAGGAAGCACTTAGACTGAGGTTGTTCCCCTTCTCACTTACAGGAGAAACATCTTTATTGTTAGGGGAACTGCCAAAGGCTCTATCAATACATTGAATGAGTTATGCAGGCAATTCTTGAACCGATTCTTTCCTCCATCTAGGATGTTGCAGTTTAAGGATGAGATCTATAATTTTAGGAAGCTACAGTTAAAATCTATGTTGAGGCATGGTTCAGGTTCAAGTAAAAACTGAGTATGGTTCCCATCCATCAGATGTCAGGGATGAGCTTATTGGAGATATTTTAAAGAGCCTTGACCATCAGCTCCAGAGCAATGATAGACACCATATCTGGAGGAGCGTTTATGAGACTACGTTGGGAGGCAGCTTCAGAGATGTTAGATAAGATCTCTCTCATTAACCAAGGGTGGAAAACTTGGAGGGATAAAAAGAGATCTGGCACATATACTATTGGTGCCTACTGCGACCAGAAAGTAGTTGATGATTCAGTAGCGTAAGAAATTGCTCTGCCAAGAAATGATCTACTAGCAAAGCAGCTTGCAGTAGCAGCTTTTGAGAAAGTGAATGCAGTAGCAACACAAGATTCAACTTCCAAAGCTTACGAGTCAGATTTGAAGGAGGAAACAAATTATTTGGACCATCAGTTAGCGGGTTTCTGAGCCATTGGGCAAGGGAACCAAGGTTGGAACTACTATGACAGATACAGAGACCATAATAGAGAGCGACATGATGATTGGAGGAACAAGGATGACTACAGAGAGAAGGGAGATAGGTACATTTTGCCTGACCGATGAGATGTAGAATCGAGAATGGAATAGATGCTGTATAAGTTGGTAAAGGGTCAAGAAAATTAGGAGATCAACCTTAAGGTGATTAAGGTTGACATTTTAGGGTTAACCCAAAAGGTCGAATCTCATGTAACTACTATCAAGTAGTTGGAGCACCAGTTTGGGCAGATGCCAACAACTCTGAACCAGAGTAAGCCAGGTACCCTTCCGAGCAATAATGTGCAAAATCCTAAAAATGATGATTATGTTCTTGCCATTACCACAAGAAGCAGTATAACTACTATGGATCCCCCACTACCTACTGTGAAAGCTGCTGTTGATGAGATACCTATTGTGGAATTACAAAACTCAATAGGTGGTGATGATGCAGTTGCTAAGGAAAGAGGTAAGGGTTCAGTTATTCAACAGAAAATAAGACAAATTTTGAGACCTCCCCACCTTTTCCTCTGCGACTGAAGCAAAAAAGAGAGGAACTAAAATTCAAGCGATTCATTAAGATGCTGAAAGAGTTGATCTTGAATATTCCTCTTCTCGAGGCATTGAAGCAGATGCCTAGATATTCTAGGTTTATGAAGCAATTGGTCACAAAGAAGAAATGAGCTATGATAGAGGATATTGATGGCTTGCACCACTGTAGTACAGTCACTATGAGGTCTTTAGATCAGAAAAAGGGTGACCCTAGAGCATTCACTATACCATGTTCTATTGGTCATCCTGATTTGCAAAAGCCTTATCTGACTTAGGATCCAACATAAATTCGATGCTGTTGTCCGTCCTCAAGAAATTGGGTTTGAACCCTATGGAACCGACTTCAACGCTGCTATTAATGGCTGATGGATGGTGAAGAAATCAGTAGGAGTTTCTTTTGATGTGATTGTGAGAGTTTCCAACTTCATCTTTTTGGCTGACTTTGTCATTCTGGACTATGAGGTTGACACTGAGATGCCCATCATATTGGGGAGACTATTTATGTCCATAAATAGAGCAATGATCGACATGATAAAAGAGAGATGAAGTTCAGAGTCAACAGTGAGGAGGCCGCATTCAACATTTGAAAATCAATGAAGCAGCCAACCGACATGAGAGTGGTGTTAGTGATCGCTTGTATTTATGACCCTAGAGGGTATTGTGATGGATAATTTGATGAATTATTAGTAATTAAGATACCCGTATCATGTTGCAACGTTAAATCAAGAACTGCATGGGAGACAACACATGGGCTTGTTGTTGAAGTCTGAGTAACCAACATAGCCACTTTGTGCCGCGATTTTAAATTAAGAGCTGAGTGGGAGGAAACCTACTCTTTTAGTGTTCACATTATTTTTGTTTTCTTTTGTAAGCTTTTTAGCTCTTGGATTTACCCTAAATATGGTAAAATTGCTACATTCATCAATTTTCAAGTAAGAGGATTATGTGACCAACTCATCACGGTCACAAGTCCCACACGATCCAGGTAAGTTGAGCATTAAATTGAAAAGTTGAAATTTTTAAGGATGAGAATGGAAAGTTATGGACTTAGGTATATATTCATATTTTTGGGACTATAAATTCACATTACGGGACCATGAGTAGTTGGAAAATTATAAAAATTCCAAGTCTGGACTGTAGGAAAGCGGGCTAAAGATTTTGGCCCTGTGGTCATATTGGCACATGCGCCCCATGCCTTATCACATGTGGTGGGCACATGTAGCTACCGTGGCTAGGTCAGTTGTGGGCTCAACTTTTAATTAAAATTTTGGGCCCACCAACACATATTTAAGACCTAAAATAGCCCCCTTCATTATTTAAACATCTTTAGCCTCATTCTAACTCATTGAAATCCTTAAAACTGTATCTTTACCTTTAAATTCAAACTTCCCTCTTAAAATATAAACTAATCCCACACTTAAGTAAAGGCTAAATTGAAAAGTGTTTGAGATACTAACTTTTCCCAACACAGTAAAAACAAGTTCCAACTTTGGTTTTGCTTGATTTCTTCATTGTTCACTTCCGAATTTTCATAAAAGAGGTAACTTTCTCGGCTCCTAATGGTTATGACCCGACCCGACCCGACCTCGGTCCTTGTCGTAATGGACATCCCAAGTCCAATCAGGACCGGGGACTACCCCCTGTTACCCAACCCATCCATCTTTATCCAGCCTTTGATGGGTTGAATTTTGAACATATAACCAAATAGCAAAAAATATTCTCATCAAGACTCGGGGATAGGGTCACAACCGTGACCGTGACCGACCCAACTGAGTCCAACCGTATCACACCAACCGCCTAACCACAACAAACCAAACCATAGTCTATAAACCAAGCCATAACCGAATAAGTTAAACAAAATTTAATATAATTAATCCTAAAATGTAATATGACGGAACAATGTGAAATCTTGTGATGTGGTGTTAGCCCACTAGCCTATTCCAATGCCAAGGCCGACACCAATACTGATCCCGCCCATACCAACCCCCCTGAAGCACAATAAATCCTCTATCCAAAAGAGTAAAAAAATCTGATTGGGATATGCCCAAACCATGGCCAAAACTAATATCCAAAATAAAAGAAAAGTATCTAAAGAAATCCATAACATGAAATGATGTTTTTTGAAAGGATGAAAGCTCACCACTTCAGTTGAAATATTGATACCAAATCTACTTGCTAAACAGGAGGAGTAGAAAGGCTAGATCCTGCATAACGTGGGTATACAACCGCCAGTAGACGGGGTTAGCGAGTGACCGCTAGCATGCATCTCAAGATAAGGATAAAATAATGCCAGTTATAAAACTAAGTAAAACCATCCATAATGCATACAACCATACATATATAAGTGATGGGAAAGGGAACCGGGTTTAGTATGCATTGAAAACCTTTACCTGGGTTATGTATCTTGGCCGTCCTAAACCACCCACGGGCGACATGGGTTCAGCTCCTCCTGTTGAAAGGGCCCCAGTGCATTTAGCCGCATGACCAGGGAGGTATCCCATGGGATGACTAGTACATCCCCCAATAGTGTGACATCATTCACACTATCCACTAAGACCAATCCTCATATCGGCAAATACGAGTTTTTAGTTTTGGTCCCCCGAGACTGCCACCTTCAATGACTTTGCTACACACCCCGCCATTAATGCCCAATTAAAACCATTTCCAAATAACCAACCAAATCCATTTACCATTTTATTAACCAAGGCCAATATTAGTGGTATCGTCATACCACCCCTTACTTGAAAGTAATATCCATAGCCAAATAATTTAGGTTAAGCAGACTTTCAAGTGCCCTTCCATATACCATACTAAACCACTTAGGAGACTTCCATGTTTTTCACAAGCATAACATTTAGACTTTAGCCTTTTTAAACGATTTAAACCATGAAAAGTTCCTTTACCAAGTTTAAAACATGTAAGAGTTCCATTAAAAGAGGTCAATGGAATGAACATATCTTTATAAACATTTTATCAATCACCTTGGGGGCATAATATAACCAAAATTAATTCCAAAGACCATTAAACTATTACCATGCAATCCAATTGTCCAAAACCACCACTAATGCATATAAATGCATAATTAAAACTATAGGGAACCATAACCAAGCATTTAATATCAAAATCCCCAAATAGTAGTTTAAATCCATAATCATGAAATAGTCAAACCATGAAAACATTTATATAAACAATTCTTTTAGTTGAAACTACAATGAGGGATGAGAATCGTTCCTTAAACTAAAGAGTTGATGGAAAGAAATCACCAAGACAAGCCCCAAAGCAGTCCTCAAGATGAAACCCTAGCCTTCTTTCCCTAAAAGCACTTGAGAGAATTCTGAGATGTTTGGGAATTGTTTCTAAGTGTTAATGAATAGAATAATAGGGTAAATAACCTTCTAAGTATATTAGAAGTCGCGAGTCCTAATTAGAGTAAGTAGGAAAATGTCCAGAATACCCCCACTTAAGTCCCTTAAAACTCCCGTCATAGGGATACAACTGGCCCATATGAGTCATAACCCCCAATACGATTGGTACCCACCACTCGTATCCAAGCCTCAACCTTTGATCAGATACTATCCAGTATACGACTCATCCAACCAAGCCATAACCACAACATACGATTCGTACCATGGCCCGTATCCCTGGCAAAATGAAATACCAGGAGGATCAAACATTTACCACCCTACGAGTCCTTGATATGACTCATACCAAGCCCTTACGACTCATACCACTAAGTTATACACATTCCAGTGACCAAAACCACCCCACCAACTAACACTGCTCAGTATACAACTGGACCATACCACTCATACCCCAATATACAGTTCGTACCCATGAATCTTATTAGGTCTAGAGAATAAAATTCCAAGAAATTTTCTAAGGATCAAAACCCAGAATGTTTCAGTCTTCCCCACAAGGAACATTTTTCCCTAAATGACGAACAAGGTAGGGGTAACCACACATAGAATCATTTGCATTTCAAACATCCTTTTAATAAAGATTGAAAACAAGGAGCCAAAGATGTTAATATTTCCTTTAACAAACTCATAAAATAAAGATCTATTGAAGACACGTGCCTTCTGCAGAATCCCAGGGGCAGAAAACAAATGTGGATATTTGGACTTCATGTCCTCTTCCGCTTCCTTAGTAGCTTTTTCCACCTTATGGTTTTGCCATAGAACCTTAACCGAAGCCACATCCTTCGTCTGCACCCAATGAGCTTGCCTATCTAATATCTCAACCGGGACCTCTTCATAAGACAGAGAATCTGAAATGCCCAATCCTTCTAAAGAAACAACCGAAGAAGGATCACCAATGCACTTCCTCAACATAGAAACATGAAAGATCGGATGAACCAAACTCAAGTTAGATGGCAAGTCCAACTCATAAGCAACATTGACAATTTTTTCCAAAATCATATAAGGACAAACAAACCGAGGATCGAGTTTCCCCTTTTTGCCAAACTGCACCACTCCCTTCATAGGAGACAATTTGAGGAATACCCTATCTCTGACATGAAACTCTAAGTGTCTATGCCTAACATCCGTATAGGAATTTTGGCGACTTTGCAGAGCTTTAAGCCTATCCCAAATCACCTTCAACTTCTACATCGCTTGATTAAACAAACCAAGGCCAAACATGTCCGCCTCCCTAAGCTCAAACCAACCAATAAAAGATCTACACCTCCTACCATACAACGCTTTAAAAGGAGCCATACCAATGCTAGAATGGTAGCTATTGTTGTAAGAAAACTCCACTAAAGGTAGATACTCAACCCAATTTCCACCATAATCAATCACACAGGCCCGAAGCATATCCTCCAATGTCTGAATAGTTCTCTTCGCTTACCAATCCGCCTACGGATAAAAAGCAGTACTCAGACTAACCTTAGTCCCCAATTCTTTCTAGAAAGACGGCTAGAAATAAGATGTAAACTGTGTACCACAATCAGAAATAATCGAGATAGGTACCCCTATTGCTTCACAATCTTCTAAAAATATATCTTAGCTAATCCTCTATCGAAAAGGTAGTCTGCACTGGCAAGAAGTGCACAGACTTATTCATCCTATCTATGATGACCCAAATTGAATCAAATTAGTTCTGAGTCTAAGGAAGACCGATAATGAAATCCATATTGATCATCTCCCACTTCTATTCAGGTAACTCTATTTCTTGATACAACCCACAAGCCTCATGTGCTCAACCTTAACTTGTTGACACACTATACACTTGGACTCAAAATCAACCATATTTTTTTATTCCATTCTACTAATATATCTCTTTGAGATCCTGATACATCTTTGTCGAGCTAGGATGAACAACATAGCATAACTCATGCGCCTCAGCCAAAACCCTTTGTTGCAAGCCGTCGACATCAGGAACACACAACCTCCCATGGTACTTAAAGTACCATCACCACTGATCTCAAACTCCTCTACCCTTTGCCAACAAACATCACTTTTGATTTTCATCAAGACAGGATCTAGTGCTTGCTTCTCCGTAATCTATGCACCAAGAGACGATTGAACCACTTTTTGCACCATCATACTACCATACTTAGAATCCAAGAGACGAACACCAAGATTATCCAAGGGTGAATATCCTTCACCAATTCCTACTGTGCTTTCTCCACATGATCCAGACTACCCATGGATAACTCGCTAAGAGAATCAGCAACTATATTAGCCTTACTTGGGTGGTAGTGAAGACTCATATCATAATCCTTGAGAAGCTCAAGCCATCTCCTTTGCTTGAGATTTAGCAATTTCTGAGTGAAATATACTGAAGACTCTTGTGATTAGAAAAGATATCCAAGTGAACACGATACAGATAATGTCGCCATATTTTCAAAGCAAACACAACCTTTAACAACTCCAAATAATGAGTAGGATTATTCCTTTTATATACCTTTAACTTCCTATAAGCATAGGCAATCACCTTTCCATGCTGCATCAAAACACAACCAAGCCCTACCCGAGATGTATCACAATAAATCACGAACCCATCATTGCCCTCCGGCAAAGTTAGGATTGGAGCCAAAGTTGACTTATCCTTCAACTTCTCAAAATTCCCTTCATAAGCATCCAACTAAGAAAACTTAACCTTCTTAAGAGTTAACTTAGTCAAAGGAGCAGGTATTGAAGAAAAACTTTCTACAAACCACCTATAAATACTCAGCTAAACCCAAGAAGCTCCGAATATCAGATAGAGTTGTGGGCCTAGGCCACCTCTTCACCACAACAAATTTTTTGGATCCACCATGATCCCTTCACTAGAAATTATATGACCCAAAAAATTCACAACGTTCAACCAAAACTCATACTTAGAGAACTTGACATACAACTATTGTCCTTTTAAGGTCTGTAATACCACACGGAGGTGATTAGTATGATTTATCTCACTCTTTGAATAAACCAAAATGTCATCAATAAACAAAATGACGAAGGGATTCAAATACTGCATGAACACTCTGTTCATCAAGTCCATAAAATTTGTCAGAGCATTAGCCAACCTAAATGACATTACCAAGAACTTAAAATGCCCATAACGAGTACGAAAATCCATCTTAGGGATATCCACCTCCCTAATCTTAAGATGATGGTACCCAGACCAAATATCTATCTTAGAGATGAACTTAGTACCTTGCAATTGGTCAAACAAGTCATCTATCTGGGGAAGAGGATACTTATTCTTGACCGTTACCTTGTTCAACTACCTGTAGTCAATGCATATCCGAAGGGAACTATTCTTCTCACATACAAACATCGGTGCACCCCAAAGAGATACACAAGGATGAGACCCCTTGTCCAGAAGATTCTTAAGTTGTTCCTTAAGTTCCCTTAACTCAGCTAGAGCCATTATATACAGAGTAATAAAAATTGGATGAGTGTCCGAAGGAAAATCAATACCAAACTCTATTTCCTTATCCAGAGAAACACCAGGAAGATTATCTAGAAAGACCTATGGAAACTCATTAACCACAGGGACCGAAGAGAAAAAAGGACCTTCCGAGTTAGAATCTTTAACCCGGACTAAGTGATAAAGACAACCCTTGTAGATTAACCTCCGAGCTCAAAGATAAGAAATAATCCCCCCAGGAGCTAAAGAAACACCCTTCCATTCAATAACCAGCTCACTAGGGAACCTAAAGATAACCCTACGAGTCCGACAATCTAAAGACATGTAACAAGAATGCAACCAATCCATACCTCGAATTACATCAAAATCTACCATATCTAAATCAAATAGATCCACCAAGGTCTGCTTGCTACAAATAGATACCATACCCTCCCTATAGACTATCTCAGTAATAATTGAGTCACCTACTAAGGTAGAAATAGAAAAAGTATTCGAAATAACTTCTGGATCAAAACCAAAAGTCACAACCACTATGGAGTCATATAAGAAAGAGAGGACCCTAGATCAAGCAGACCCCAGATCAAGCAAAAAATATACGTCACAAGAGAAAAGTTGTAACATACTAGTAACGACATCAGGTGATGCCTTGGATTCTTATTAGGACACCAAAGTATACAACCTATTTTAACCAACATTAGAACCTAGAGTAGTAATAGAAGCAGATGCCCTACCGCCAGGTACACGAGAAGAAGATGAAGCCAAAGGAATCTTATTCGCCCCCATAGAAACTTTGTTAATCGTACAATCCCTGAGTCGATTAACTACTTAGCCATACTTAAAGCATTTGTCCTTCCTTTCTCACAATAAACTTGATGGGTACATCTAAAATATTGATAAGGAGGACTCAAAGAAACTGACTGACCTCCGCTCGCCTGAGATTGGGCAACCTTTGCCCGAGGATTGTCACCCCCTTGATGAAGCCTGTCTCCCGACTGATAAAGATCACTAGAAGAAAAAAAACCAGGATTCCCTCACTTCTTGTTATGCCACTTTCAACCATCTCTACCATCCTAAGACTGAGCACTTCCCTGATCAGAAAACCTACTTCTCTTTCTCTGCCTATCCCCAAACTCTGCCTGCCTCCTCTTCTCATTCTCAACTTACTACATATGAACAGTCAACCGTGAAATGTCCATATCTTTAATTAGCAAAGTAGTCTTGCTCTCCAAAATCAAATCTCTATTCAACCTAGAAGAGAACTTCCTCATTCTCGACCTCATATCAACCACTAAGTCAGGAGTATACCTTGATAGTTGAGGAAACTTCAAAGCATATTCCTTTACTAGCATCCTCACCTGCCTGAGGTTTACAAATTCCTCTATTTTACATTCCTTTAAATCTTAAGGAAAGAATCGATCCAAGAAGTTATTAGAAAAAGACTCCTACAACCCTTCCTCTTTTATATTACCTCTATCCTTGTCCCACTCCTCATACCACTAATAAGCAACATCTTTGAGCTGATAACCTGCAAAGTTAACCCCTTCTATATTAGTAGCCTGCATTACCCGAAAGATTTTTTCCATCTAATCTAAAAAGCCTTGTGGATCCTCCCCCACCTTTACTCCAGTAAAAGTTGGAGGACCCATCCTCATAAATTGACCAACCCCTGTGGCCTCAATAGACAAACCACTAGCCGCACCCCGCTCAGCCTAAGTGATAACCAGTTGGGCAATAACATGAATAAACTTACAAAATTCTGCATTCGTCATATTGCACTGAGGGACCTAAGGAGAACTAGTCGAAATAGGTTGAACTCCAGCACCATTAGAAATAAGACCATGAAATCAAAGATGTACTCCATACGTAGGGCATACCCCTTCAATATTATCCCCAAATAGGATGGAAGAATTTCCTTGTGTTCCTAATCTAGGAGGCATGATCTGAATGACAAACAAACAAGGATTAGAGAGGATTCCAAGATTGAGAAATCTAGCTTCAAGATAGAATACAAAGAAAGTAAAACATTCCTAAATACCTTGTAGCCTCTCTTTTATGAGTGTGGCATGCTTCACAACCCTAAAAGAGACTCTACTCTACATGACTTTGTGGACTCCCAAGTGACCATGAACTTAGGCTATCATACTAACTTGACACGAACCGACCGTGGGCCTTGTCATAATGGGCATCCCAAGTCCAACCAGGACCGACCCCCTATTACCCACCCCATCCACCTTTGTCCAGGATTTAAGGGGATGAATTTCAAACATATAACTAGATAGTGTAAATGATCTCATCAGGACTCTAGAATAAGGTCAAAACTATGATTGACCCAATCAAGTCCAACCGTATCACACCAACAACCCAACCACACCAAACCAAACCATAGGCCATAAACTAGGCCATAACCAAATAAGTTAGACAAAAGTTAATATAATTAATCCCAAAATGTAATATGATAGAATAGTGAGAAATACTTTGATGTGGTGTTAGCCTCCTAGCCTATTCCAATGCCAAGGTTGACACCAATATCGATCCTGCCCATACCAAACCCCAGAAGTACCATAAAGCCTCTATCAAAAAGAGTAAACAAATTTAGTTGGGACATGCCCCAACTATGGCCAAAACTAATATCCAAAATAAAAGAAAAATGTCTAAAGAAATCCAAATCATGAAATGATGTCTTCCAAAAGGATGGAAGCTCACCACTTTAGCCCAAATACTGATACCAAATCCGCATGCTAAATAAAAGAAGTAGAATGGCCGGTTCCTGCATAGGGTGGGTACACAACTGCCAGTAGATGGGGTTAGCAAGTGATCGCTAGCATGAATCTTTGGATAAGGACAAAATAATGCCAGTTATAAAACCAAGTAAAACCATCCATAATACATATAACCATACATAAATAAGTACTGAGAAAGGGAGTTGGGTTTAGCATGCATTGAAAACCTTTACCTAGGCTGTGTAGCTTAGCCATCCTAAACCGCCCATGGGCGATATAGGTTCAGCTTCTCTACTGAGAGGGCCCAGTGTGTGTTGCTGCACGACTAGGGAAGTATCCCATATGATGACTAGTACATCCTTAAATAGTGTGACATTATGCACACAGTCCACTAATCCAATCCTCATATCGATAAATACGAGTTTCTACTTTTGGTCCCTCGAGGACCGCTACCTTCCATGGCTCAGATACATACCCCACCATTAATGCGCAATTAAACCGTTTCCAAATAACCAATCAAATCTATTCACCATTTTATTAAACAATGTGAATATTAGTGGTATCGTCATACCACCCCTTACTTACAACCACAGGTTAACATAACCAAACATTTAATATCAAAACCCCCTAATAATAGTTGAAAGACATAATCATGAAATAGTAAAACATAAAAATAATAATATAAACCATGACTTTTGTTGAAATTATAGTGAGGAAAGAGAATAATTCCTTATACTGAAGAATTGATGAAAAGAAATAACCAAGACAAGCCCTAAAGCAGTCCTCAGGATAAAACCTTAGCCTTCTTTCCCCAAAATATCTTGAGAGAATTATGAGATATTTTTGAATAGTTTCTAAGTATTAATGAATAGAATAATAGGGTAAACAACCTCTTACGCATATTAGAAGTTATGGGTCCTTATTAGGGTAAGTAGGAAAATGCCCAGAATACCCCAACTTCTGTCCCTTAAAATTCCCATCACAGGGATACAACTGACCTATATGAGTCCTACCCTCTCAATATGATTGGTATCCGCTACTCATATCCATGTCACAACCTTGGATCAGATACTTTCTAGCCGTAAACATAGCATATGATCTGTACCCATGACCTATATCCCTGGTAGAATAAAATACCAGGAGGATCAAACACTTCCCATCCTATGAGTCCCTGATACAACTCGTACCAAGCTCTTATGAATCATACCCCTAAGTCGTACCCATTCCAGTGTCCAAATCCACCCTTTCAACTAATAATAGTCAGCATACAATAGGACCATACCACTTATACCCTAACATATGAATTATATCCATGAGTCTTATTGGGTCCAAAGAATGAAATTCCAAGAAATTTTCTAAGGGTCAAAACCCAGGATGTTTCAGGTTATGTATTGATTTATTTAATGTTTAAAAAAGTTGATATCTATATTACCATGAAAAATATATAGAATCTTTCACACTTGTATGTCAGAGCCTTGAAGTAGCCTATAATCCTTATGTAGGGCCTTGTTGTGAATTAAATTCTAAAGTTAGGCCCCAATCGAAAGTTGAACTTGAATGAGTATAGTAATACAACAAGTTGAGCATGTTTAGTTTTCTTTGAAAATAATAATTACTTATAGGTGTGTGCACATTGGACTTGTTTTGATTTCAAATGGGTTATAGGGGTGTGAAAATTGTGGAAAAATTGGAACTTTTTGAATTGTGAGTTTTTCTTTAATTTTTGCTATCCTGCATTTTTGTTGGAAACTAACAACTAGTTTTTCAGGTAGACATGGCATCAAAATATGCTAAGAAGAAGAAGGTTGATACCTCAAGGTGACGGGATGAGTCTCCTGATCCCAGTGGATCGATGGAGGAGTACCCGATTTAGTGGAGTACAGTTGCGATAGGTAGGGTGGCACATAGAGTTACTGTTAGACAGATGTCCAGACTGCTCAAGCAGTTGTAGCCTGATTAAGGATTAAATTATCATGGATGTTACCCCTACACTCTCTTCCACTGAGTGATCATGATGATGAGGAGAAAGAGGCATATTTTGAGACTACTCCACAGGTTACAACTCATGCCCCCAGTGTGAGGAGGGGACCCAAGATTTATATAAAAATGCATAGCAGGAGGAGTTATCAGCAGTACCCCAGTTAGAGGAGGGTACCACCACAGATGTACAGTAGTCAGATATACTCCAGTCTAAGGAGGGTATAGAGCAGGATTCCCATGAGGCACAAGTATAGTAGAGGTGTAGTTCTACACCCACACATGCCTCGAGGCACATCCGAGGTGATGTGTAGAGGATATGCAGGTGATTTATGATATAGAAAGTTGTGTCTCAAATACTGGTAGGCCAAAGAGGCATATTTAAAAGGAGCACCGAATTGATCTATTGGGGCTGAGTAGAGTACCAAAATTGTAGGCTTCCTTTAATCACTATCAGTTAGAGTGGATGACTAGACTATTTGGTTCGTACAGCTCGACCATGGTACACGAGTTTTATGCATCATACCGAGCTATAGTATTTCTTTCCATACAAAGATTGTCAGGCCTGATGAGACACATAGAGTAGCTACAACTTGATCATATACTTATGGGAGGGGTCAGAGTTAATATTTCAGTAGAGACTATCCGTTGGGTCATTTTTGGTCCAGATTATATCACTTTTGCATCTACAACAGTGTGTGACTATAGATTGAGAGTTGATGAGTGATGATTTTACCACTCATTCTTACTAAAAATTTGTGAACATTACCTTGTTTTGAATAAATAAATAAGACATATTGGTGATAAAATGCACTAATATCAACTCTTTAAAAGCATAGAGTTGATGAGATCAAAAGATGTGAATTAGAGCTAAAAATGATCAACAAGAAGAAAGAAAAGTGCAGCTGAAGACTAGAGCAGAAAGGCCTCAGGTATTGCGGTTGCAGTCTACTGACCGCGATTGTGGTAGTCAAGGAAAATTCCTTTAATCGTGATTACAGAAGTTACCCATGGTTGTGTAAACGTGGTCGCAGCTAGACCCGCGCAATCGCAACTTAGCACAAGAAATTTGCCTAAGGGCAAAACTGGAAATGCATGTGGCTGATCCTAATTTTTACAAAAATACTCAAACCCTAGCATCATATATAATATTCCATCTTCCTCAATTTTTAGGTTTAGCTCTTGAGTTCATAGCCTCCATTTTTTTGGGGAAGAAAATATTGAATACTTTTTGGGTGAAGAATACATTGGAAATTTTCTAAGTGAAAGATTAGCTTACTTCTATTATTGATTTGTAGGAGTGCCAAGTTTGAAGTAACATTCACTTAAGCTTCAATAAATCACTTTAACAGAGATTATGGGTATATCTATGCTTATTTATATTATGTGTAGCTAGATCATCCTTTTGGGGTTATGTGTGAATAGGGGTTAAAGTGTGTGTGGGTTGTTATTGATTAGATTCTATTTAATAGTTTATTTTTATGGGGTTTATCATTGCTATGCTAACTTGGTTGGGGTTTGATGGGTGAAAGCCCCAAATACCTACATAGGTATAATGAGTAAAAGCTACATGCTCTAGAAAACCTGAAGCTATCTTCAAAAAAAGGGTTTGAGGTGAAGTTTAGGAATCCATATCATCCTTGAAAGAGGGATGCGGAGACCAAAGCAATGATAAATAATTGTGTATGTAGTTTGCTAACTTTTTACTATCTTAGACACAAGGGTGAATGTGAGGTTGACTACACTATGGGTATCATCCTAGAAATAGGGATGCTTAGATTGATATTATGGTTACCAATTGTTGAACACACCTATTAGGTATTTTAAAGAATCAATGGGTGAAATTTTGGTGTTTTGTTGAAAGAATAACATCAAATTCTATAACCAAACCTATCCATATTTGACCTACTAAATTGATGTTGATTGCTAACACTCATATATCACTCACTTAGTAGTGCATAATTCTATGATACGTGCATACCTTTTAAAACTCTAATTATTCATATCCCCAAATTTATAGTAGAAAAATCCAAAAAGAGACATTAGTGTAGATTCCTATCTCCCCTATTTTTACCTTCTTGTAACATTGGTTTGGATTTAACTTGTATCTATTATTTCAAAGTAACTTGATTGCCACTCACATTGTTCCTCTTGGATTTGACTCCGACTCCAAAGTTGGGTAAATAAATTGATGATCACTGCTTTGTACTTAATTAACATGTAGGTTGAGCATTATAAAAAAATGGCACCATTTTTGGGGAACAATTTGGCGTATTAAGTTAGTTTGAAATTTTAGTTACTTGCTTGAATTCAAGCTTGTGTATATTTGTTTGTGATTTTTCTTTTTAGGTAGATTTTATTTTATTTTTACTTTTCTCTATGGCATCTCCTAACAAATATGATATTGGTAGTTGGGAATCCTATCGTGACGACCCATGTCTAATCTATGATGGACCACACTTTAGAAGAGATTATAACTATACTCCCTGGAAAGAGATGGACCCACTATCTAAATCCTATAAGGAGTATAGGTGCGTGTTATGTAGTGGTTGAGATGGACATTGGGATGATTTTACAAATGCCTCCACCCCCTATTATAATAATCAAATTGCTTGTTGTTTTATGAGATTGATAGGTCTTATTATGAGAATAAGGAGGAGCAACAAACCGAACCCATTTGTATTGGAGCAATGCTTCAAACCATTTTGGATCGGGTAACTATAATCGAGGAGAATGTGCAAGACCTGCATCAATCCTATGAGGTGTTCGAAAGGGAAAATGTCAAGGCAAAGGAATTAGGCAAGGATATAATTCTTGAAAACCTCACAACCATGCCCATTTCCCAAGAGGAGGTTTGTCGAGAAGAGAAACCAAGCTATGATGATGGTCTTGGTATCAAAGACTCCTCCGTGATTTACTAAACACCTAAATCATATGACAAAGAAGAAGACAAAATAAAAGAAATGATACTAGATTCAAAAGAAGAATCCATGTAAATCTCTTATGATGACTCTGGCTCATTTTGGGATAAAACTGCTTTGGAGGAGGCTAACCCAAAATTAGGTGTTGGACCTCGTTCAAACCACTTTTCAACATATTACTTGGAGGATGTGATGAGGATCCATCCTTCTTAACAAATGGTGAATGTTGGGGAGACGGAGTCCAACTCGTATATTTTGGAGTTTGACATTCGAAAAGAGCACATAGAACCCTATCCATCAATGGACAAGATTCTCAACTTCTGAAGTACAAGGAATGGCCTATTGATGTGCTCACTTTTACCCAAGGAGACATATCAAAAGTTTGATGTAAAGTTGGGTAAAAGATTTAAATCTTCAAAATGGTGACATCAAAGCTTGCTTGCCATTTCATCACCTCTTCCAAGCCTCGTCTTGGAAGATCTAACTATTCTGTCCCTTTTTCACTCATTTCATATTTAATGAAATCTAGGATAGAGATTCAAGTCTTCTAAGCGGAAGCATAAAAAAAGTAATGAGGGCATCGTGCTACGACATTAAACTAAGTGCTCGATGGGAGACACCCTATCATGCCACAAAAAGTGGCACATATCCTTTTTAATTCATGCATGGTAGAGTAGATTTCTTTTTTGTTTTGTTTATACATGCATAATCCATGAAATATTAGTGAAAAGAGGAATTTTGATTGAATTTGAAAAAGGAACATGTGAAATTGGCAAGTTGAACTGAATAAGAAGAACAGGAAATTCGGTTGTTTGGTCTCAGTTACCGCGATCACGGTCCCTTCCACCACGATCACAGAGGCCACGTGACCACTACCGCATCACTAGTACCGTGATCTTGGTCAAATCAATTTAAATGACCATTTTTTCCACGATTCTCTCCTAATTTCTCTCAAATTCTCTCCAATTTTTGGTATTGCATTGCCTACCCAAGTGTCAGTTCATTCCATCCATATCATAAAACTTGGTATGTTGTCTCTATTCCCTTGTTATTAATGTAATTACATAGTTAGAACTTATAGTTTAGGGAAAGGCTTGCAATATTTTTTTCAATACTAAATGCATGTTTGTTTGAAATTTTTGTTGTGGTTAGTTGATGTAGTTAGTATGCACATTGATGGGAAAGTCTTAAGTACCTAGATTTAAACCTTAAATGGTTGAAAGGAACGTGTACACCATGTGTTCGATTCAATGCCCCAATGAATTCTATGTTAAATGTTTCAAGGTTGGGGTTATAATTATGAAGTCTATGCTTAAGTTCCTTAATCATAATGTTTCGATTCCTAGTTGAACATAAAATTGGAGATAAAATTATGGATTCGGTGAAAGATGTAGAACTGTCGACTATGGTCTCAGGTACCGTAATCGCGGTCTCACTGCGATCGCGGTCACTGACCCACGATCACCATACCTAAGGGTAGTGTCTATAGAAATAAAATTTTTTTTGCACAACTATTTCCTCCCCTAGAACCTTCTAACACACTACTATATAAGCCTATTTGGTAAATCTAGCATGTTTTTGAGTATGATAGTGATAATGATGGTCTGGAATGTCTTGTTTATAGGTACTAAGCCACCTCAGGGATGGAAGAATTTGAAAAAAATAGATTCATGACCCGTAATGTCAAAACTACTATAATGCAGACTTGCACAGAACTAAGTTGCTCCCTAAAAGGGGTATTATCTTAGATAAAGTAGAAGAAAAACTCCGAAGTTTTCATGCCAGACTTAATTAGACTGGGTGGATGTGTTTTACTTCAGACCCCTGTGTTGCTAATGAGCACTGATTACATGAATTCTATGCTAACCTACGCGTAGCCTCTTTTACAAAAACGTTAATGACTATTAGGGGAAAGCAAGTGAACTTCGGGGCAGAGCAGATCAATGAGGTATATGGGCTCCTAAATGCTGACATGGAGCAGTTTCATGAAAAAGCATGTGCATAAGGGACCTAGATGGCGGACATCTTATATGCTGGAAAAGAGTTTCCCTGGGCCACCACTAAGAGAGACATACTGATGAATGATATAAAAACTAAGGCTAGGCTTTGGATAAATATCGCCTATAGACGAGTATCGCCGTGCACTCATATGACCATTTTCATAGACATGCAAGCTCATGTGGTGACCTATCTTCTCTCAGGTATCGCCCTGAATGTGGGAGAGACTGTACATTCAGAATGAAGGCATTTCAAAAATCATAGAGGTATACATCTTCTCCTTTATTCCTTTATCATAGAGCTATACAGGAGAGCACAGGTGGAGGAGTATGCTACAGATACTTGGGTGTCCACAGGCCCCCGCATCTTTCCACTCAAATTTAGAAGTGAGGGTGCCCCAGGTAAAAGCAGGAAGATGAAGATGGACTTGAGCAAATCAGCCCAAGAGGACATAGACTCTTGCAGGCCCTCATCAACCATTGACTTTGATGATATCTCTGGTCAGATACAGATGGTGAGGGGATTACTTTCCAGACTGCCTTAGGGATCGGGGAGTCCTCCACCACTTGCCATTCGTACGTAGCTCAGTCAAACTATGAGAAATATTGAGAGGAGCATAAGAAGCAGGGAGCAACTGTTGTCCATTTAGAGAGAGCTTATTCAACCCTAGCTGCATCACACAGGGACCTCAGGGCTTCATATGAAAAAATATTAAAGAGAGAGAAGAAGCGAGATAATTTCTTCATGAAACTGTAGAAGGGGGTGAAGGGCATCTTTAAGGTGCTCAAGACCAACCATTAACTACCTTCACTGAGAATGGATAGTGAGGACGAGACCCCTGCTGATTGGTCTGTTGATGATATTATGGGTGATGGAGCAGAGTCAGCGGAAGAGAATAGCTCTTGTGCATATTCAGGGAAACCCTTTTACTCTTTCTTACTCGCACATATAGTGAGGACACTGCATTTCTTTAGTTGGGGGTGCCCCCGGATGTGTATTGTTTTGGCGTTTTGATCCAAATATTTCTATTGATGTTGTGTTTGGAAGACACTCTAGATACTATTTTTATTTTATTTTTTGGTAGGCTACATTTTTGGGTACCCTAATGGTGCCCACGTTTTATGGATTATCATGTTGTTTTTAGTTTTAGTTTTTCTTTTACTTTTATTGTAATTTTGATGATGCACGACTAGCTTTGCCCTATGATAGATTGAAGGATAACATTCTTAAGGGTAAAGTGTCATGTTTGAGTTTTGTAGCACAGGTACAAAGGAAGTCTGAGTACCCGTAGCATTGTATGTTGTAAAGTTGGGGTCACTTTGTACACTGTTGGCAAATTCTGAGTAGCCATATTGGTAGTTTGCCCATTTTGATCCTAAATGTGAGACTAAGGCATTGGTTGTAGTCATAGTTTAGGAAATTGTGCGAGAGGCTAATGCAAAATGAACAACCCTCCCATCCAAGATTTTTGAAAAATCAAGGGCATGCACGTATGCAATGTTGTAACAAAAATTTTCCTCTTTTTATGGCTTCATAAATTTTGACTTATGAATAGATATAGATACTCCCATTTTGTCTCTCGCAAGAGGGACATTTGAGCCTCCTTGGCAAATTTGCATGCCATGTGTTGTAAGATTTTGGTATTCATCTCTTGTACACTTGTGTTATCTAGAACTTGCCTTGTTAGTCTTTCAAAACTAATTTTTATTGTATGTGGTTGGAGAAATAATCTTAGTCCTCCTTTGTGATTTTGGAACCCACTGTAGCCTAAAAAGTCTACCCATGTATTTGAGCCTTTGGACCTTTCTTTGGAAAACTCATTACAACCCGTGATCTATTCTTTTTATCTCTCTTTTGAACCAACCCTCCTTGAACATGAAAATGTAACTTGAAGCTAAAAACCTAAGTTGGGGGTGGTAAAGGTTGATGGAAGAAAGTGTGAGGCCACAAAACTATTAGTGAAATACCTTATGAGCCTAAACTGTGAAAATAAATAAATAGAAAATGAATGAGTCCATAAAAGTAATGAATTGCACATAAGTTTCAAGAAAAAGAAATGAAAGAATAGTGGTGAAGAAAAGAAGCTAAAAGCAGGCATAAGAAAAGAAAGAAAATAAAGAAGAATGGCCCTTAGTAAAAAAGAAGGATTGAAAAAGTGAGATGTAGATGTTCAAGGAAGGGTGTAGCCATGTTATTACCAAATGATATCCTACCCTGACCCAAACCTACATTTCAAGCTTAGAAAGTCCTTTGAGATCTCCAACCATGTATTTTCTTCATAGTGACAATTGAAAATATGGGCAAGCTTATGGTATGACATTTTGTTGCATAGAGATTTCTTTTGTGTGAGAGAGGTTTATTCCACTTAAAACTTTTTGTTGCATTTTTGGTATCTTGGTGCGTATAATTTTCTTTCTTGTGAGGATTGCCATGAGAAAAAAATTGAGGTAGGTGATTTTGTCACTTTCTGAAGAATGAGGCAAATGGAGTATAGCTTAGTTGTGGTCAAGAAGAATCCACCTCTAGATTATTAGTTGTTGTTGATTGGTTTCTTTTTAAAGTCCTATGTATCCTTGAATGTTGCATCTTATGATGAACGGTGGAATAGAAATTAGCTTAGCCCTTATGCAATGAGCTACATGTGGTTGCGACGAAAGTTAAAGTCATGTGAGCTTTAAGGTATAACATTTAGGCATAGAGAATTGTTGTCTCATGGTAAGAGGTAGTGTTTCTTGGGGACAAGTAAATGCTTTAAGTTGGGGGTGTTGATGAGCGATGATTTTACCATCCATTCACACTAAACATTTGTGCACATTAAATTGTTTTGAATGAATGAATGAAACATATTGGTGATAAAATGCACTAATATCCACTCTTTGCAGGAATAGAGTTGAGGAGATCAAAAAATGTGAATTGGAGCTGAAAATGATCAAAAGAGAGCAAGAAAAGTACAGCTAAAGACTTGAAGCAGAAAGGCCTCAGGTACCATGGTAGCGGTTAGCTGACTACGATCGCTGTAGTCAAGCAAAAGTCATTCAACCACGATCACGGAAGTTACCAACGGTCGCGTAACCGCGGTCACAACCAGACGTCGCAATTGACGCTTAGCGGAAGAAATCAGACCAAGGGCAAAACTAGAAATGCATGTGGTTGATCCTAATTTTGACAAAAAGACTCAAAACCTAGCATCAAGTATTATATTCCATCTTCCCCAATTTTTAGGTTTAGCTCTTGAGTTCATAGCCTCCATTTTTTGGAGAAGAAAATATTGTATAATTTTTTGGTGAAGAATACATTGGAGACTTTCTATGTGGAAGATTAGTTCACTTTTATTGTTGATTTATGGGAGTGCCAAGTTTGAATTAAAATTCACTTAAGCTTTAATAAATCACTTCAATGAAGATTATGGGTATATCTATTCTTATTTATCTTATGTGTAGCTAGATCTTCCTCTTGGGGTTATGTGTAAATAGGAGTTAAAGTGTATGTGGGTTGTTATAGATTAGCTTCTATTTAGTAGTTCATGTTTATGAGTTTTATCATTGCTATGCTAACTTGGTTGGGGTTTAATAGGTAAAAGCCCCAAATACCTACATGGGTATGATGAGTGAAAGCTCCATGCTCTAGAAAACCTGAAGCCATCTTCAAAAGAAAAGTTTGGGCTAAAGTTTAGGAATCCATATCATCATTGGAAGAGGGATGTGGAGACCAAAGCAATGATAGACAATTGTGTGTGTTGTTACCTAAATTTTCACTATCTTAGACATAAGGGTGAATGTGAGGTTGACTGTACCATGGGTATCATCCTAGAGACAGGGATGCCTAAATTGAGGTTGTGCTTATGAATTGTTGAACACACTTATTAGGTATTTGAAAGAATCAATAAGCGAAAGTTTGGTGTTTTATTGAAAAACTAGCATCAAAATCTATAACCAAACCTACCCATATTTGACTTACTAATTTGATGTTGATTGATAACACCCACATATCACTCCCTTAGTAGTGCATAATCCTAAGATACGTGCATACTGCTAAAACTGTAATTATTGGTAGCCCCAAATTTGTACTAGAAAAAACCCAAAAAAAATATTAGTGTAGATACCTATCCCTCTATTTTTACCTTTTTGTAACATTGGTTTGGATTTAACTTGTATCTATTATTTCTAAGTAACTTGATTTTCACTCATTTGTTCCTCGTGGATTCGACCCCGACTCCAAAGTTGGATAAATATATTGATGATGATCACCTTGCACTTAATTTGGCATGTAAGTTGAGCGTTATTAAGAGTCATATATGATTGGCATATCATGCGAGAGGTTGAGCATAGACGATAAAGGGTTGAGATGGCTAGGTGGATAGCTAGTTATATTTCACCTTTGAGTGATGCAAACCCATGGATCGAGGTGCATGGTATGATCAAGAAGGGCCTATTAACCTTTGAGGCTAAATTTTGGTGGTTTCTCATCCGATATCGACTATTCCCTACTGCGTTAGATAATATGTTAACTTAGAAGGGAGCAACCCTGGCTGCTAGTATGATGGCCGAATATGCTATTGATTTTGGAGCCATCATCCGATATAAGATCCATGACAGAGCATTTAGGGAGACATCTAATCGGCCATTCCCCTGCATGATTCAGAGTCTATGTAATGAGGCTAGTGTACCTGAGATACCGGGAGTAGATGAGAGGGTACTTGTGATGGCTACTATGCAGATGAAGAGTATGAAGGATCTGGCATGTCCAGGCCTTCCCAGGAGATCTAGATAGCCTATCGCAGTACCTTGGACCTAGAATGAGGGCATATTAGATTCCATAGAGCCTGGTACTGCACATAAGGCAATTTGGGAATTAGTGTATATATGGAGAGAGGAGAAGAGAAAGAAGCCCTAGATATGAGTACTCAAGGTGAGGAGACACCACCTACTTCTTTATTAGCATCGACTTTGACCTCAAAGCCTGTTGGCATATCTTTAGAGCCTATTCACTCATTCACTACAACTATTGATATAGGTATGATTACTATATGTCAAGAATTTTTGCACAGCTTAGTGGACAGCCAGAGGGCCACTTATTTGTAGTTACAGGTTGTTGAGACTGAGATGACTACCCTATATGAGTAGATGTATTCAGGGGTTTGAACTAGATTCGAGATGGCAGAGGTCGGATGGGAGGACACACCTAGAGATGCCTTGTCTGAGCTATGTGATGACTTAAAGGCACGTCTTGATGAGTTTGAGAGATGGGTTACAACCTGATTTATAGAGATGGAGGCACTGAATCTAGACTAGATAAAAAAGAAGATGAATATATTACAACCAGAGGTATGCTTTCTCATAGAGAGCCATGTAGCACCCACTCCTTCAGTCATACCCCTAGTGGTCTAGATGTCACCTTTGCATACACCCAAATATTTTGATTACCCTACGAAAATTGTTTTAGAATTGTGCAAGTATATATATGTGAACATTGTGAATCTTGTTATGGCATTAGGATTAGCACATGATATTCACTTTCTAACAATTGCATGAACCGAATAAGTAGTAGTTTGTGATATTGACTAAGTGCTATGTATGTGTGAGATGCTACTTTGTTCCCTTTATGTGTTGAACTTGCTTGGTTAGTCTTGCAAAGGTTGAAGAATAGTCAGTTAGGAAAGAATTATAAGCCATTTTTTATTTTAGTTCACTTTTAGCCTAAATGACCTTCTCTATGTGAAATAGTATCCCTTGATCCTTGTTTAAGCCTTATAGTCTATTTTTCTTGTTACACCTTTCACCTTTCCATTTGTTAAATGAACCTGTTTTGTCCCTGGTCCTCCTTGGATATTGTACACCTTAACTCCAGCAAAATGTCTAAGTTGAGGTTAGCTATCATAGAGGTGTGTAGTGTAAAGTGGGTATGTAGAACGGTAAACTAAGAGGAAAAGTTAGTAGGGCTGGGTGTGGTAGCACAAGAAAAAATATAGAAAAAAAGAATGAAAGACCACACCCAACCTGAATATGCAATAAAAAATAAAAAGAGAGAAATAAGGGTGGAATAAAAAGAAAATTGGCTAATAAGTGAGACCCCAAGGGTAGCGTAGTGAAAAGGAGGATTAGTCACTTGATATGTCCATATGTACCACACCATCCACCAATCCTACATTACAAGCCAGGAAAAGTCTTATAGCGATCCTAACTTGACTGTCCGAATGCTAAGGCAAGGAAAATAAAGGCATGCTTATGGTGTTTGATGCACATTGATTGGAACTTCTCTTCTGAGTGTTTTTCTTGACTGTCCTTACATTGACATGCATTATTTCATATGAGTTATTTGGGACTTCTTTGTTGTGAGGGCACGACACTTGAGTCACATTGCTAGCTATTTTCTTGTTTTGGGAAGTATAACTTATACCTATGCATGGTTGTCTGTTGCTAATGTAATTTCATACCTTGATCCAATTGTATCACATTGTTGTGCTTCAGGTTTATACATAGTTGATTTTAAAAAGTGAGATTGTAGGGGGTGTTATATTTTGAGCTTAAAGTGTTCACTGACTGCCTTGAATAACTTAGATTGTCCTAGTTAAGCATTATGTTTTAGTTTTCTTTTATTTTGTTGTGTGTTATTGCCTGAGGAAATGCAAACGTTCTAAGTAAAGGATGTTGATGTGCTATCGAAATATAGCACTTTCGATGCTTAAAATGAGAAAACTATGCAAGTTTGTGAGTTTTTTTGTTAGCTATGATGCGTTTTGGTTATGTTTTGCAGAAAATCATGTTTTGGATGCTATGTTTATGAAAAAGATGAAAAAGGTGATTTTGGCTTCCTATGGGAGAAATTATGGATGTTCAGGACAATTATGGATTGTTTGTGACCAAAATATGTGCAAAAATTAAAGAAGATTTGAAAAAATAACTTCTAGCACATGCTAAGTCCACATGCGGACAACATATGGACCGCATATTGGCAAAGCATGTGTCAGAAGTTCAAAATCCTGAGAGCTAACCTACAAGATTTTTTGGTCCTAGCACATGCAGTCACTACATGCACTAACCCTGCAGGCCGCATGTGCCACATACGCCCAATGACAGGGTGTATGTAGGAACCACAAGTAGCCACCGACCTTTTTTTCTCCTATTTCGTTCGAGCTTTGGTTTTAGGGTTTCCTCATGTACTATAAATACTCCTTATGTGTTTTTTAGTAAAATTTATGCACTCTTGATACTTCCAAACATATTTTCATTCTGAGATTTAATTTTAGTCTTGGAATCTATTGTATTGACCTTGGTTGATTAATTTCGTTACGATTTTGGATTTTTACTTCTTCTTATTGTGATTTCATCTTATGATTTCAATCATGAATGTTGTTGATTACTTCACAAGCATGAGCGGCTAAAAACCCTTAGCTATGGTTGTGGAAACCCTGGTGGATTAACGAAGTAGGGGAAGTTCTATTGTTGTTCTGAACCAATACTCATGCATGCATTGTATTATCTTCATTTTTATAGTTTTCTTAACGGGTGCCCACATTAAGATCTCTCCTACATTATTGTTGCTTACTCCAAAAGAGGAGTAGTGACTAGGAAAAGATAATGACAACAGTAATTTAGAGTTTAACTGTCGATCCATGCTACTAGGTTTTATTTACGTAAGATGGTTAGATTTTATATAATAACTAGAGACTCAAAAGTTAATAGTTAATTAGGATCAAGATAAGGGTTAGAAAGGCGACATTCTAAGACTCAAAAGGTAAAGGGTGAGATCTGCTCGTCCAAAACACTGTAGAAGGTACATAACTTATCAATTCTGCATGCAAGGTATCTGGTCGGTTCAACAAAGCACGATAAGACTACGGAATTGAGAAGCCAGGGGGAACACAATCCTAGTGTTTACCTACGACTGATTACAATCGAAATTAATACTCTCCACTTGTTCGATATTGCTACTCAAAACCCCCCATTTACTTTTCCAGTTTTTCCCATTGATCACAACATTAGAGAGCCACAATTTCACCTATTCCCTTGGTATTCAACCCCAGCCTTTGTAGGGTTGCTATGTTTGGCAGCAAACATATTATTTTCTGAGAGGAGGTGTAGCTTGGACATCAACATTGATCTCACTGCGAAGGTCATGACTTGGGTGATGAGTTATGAGGACTCTTCACGAGTTGTAGGGTATCGACCATAGCCTAACTAGTATGTTATCTAGGATTTCCTTAATTTTCTATTGAGACCATGACTTGCACCAAATGAGTTCTAAAGACTCATTATAAGTCGTAGTATAGGAATCGTAGGGTGGCTAGGGTACGTGCCTAAACTTTTTATGGTGTTCACGACTATGGCCCTACGTGTCGTATGGTCTGGTCATGAGTCATGGGTGTGACTCAAGACATAACCAGTGAGGATGCCCTAAGTAACTGTCTAGACCACGAGTCATTGTGGTGAGTTATAAGGTGACACTACGAGTCATAAGGTCACTCGTAATGATTAGTGACTATTCTCTGTAATTTTAGTAGGGGCACCTTGGATCTTAATACCCACGACTTAAAAACATATTGGGGACCCTATTCTCAAACCTTATCAATTCAAAATGTACCCTATTCTCTCTCAAATCCCTAAGTCAATAACACTAGGGTTTCTCAAGGAATTGGTAATTAGAGCTTCCAAGGGTTGATTTCTCTCCATAATTCGTGATATATCAGGCATGTTACTCTTTCCTTTAACTTGTTTTACTTAAGGCATGTATTCATATGGTTGTTAATGTGGACTTGAATATGGGTTTTGATATGGTTGAGGATTTTTGGAATGAATGTTATTTGAATTGAATTCCTATGATTTTATATGCATTTTTCATGGTTTATCAATGGTTTTTGAACTAATTGGGTGCATGGGTATGAGAATTGGAAAGGGGGTCGAGGTATTCCCCCATTTAATGATTTTGGTTTGGAATTTGGTTTGGTAAATTGTATTCCCTCAACCCACTTGTGTAATTGGCTTCAGATATGATTTTTCACATGGTTTGAATTACTCACTTATATTATTGCATTGCATAAAATGTTAAACAAATTAAAAATGGTTTTGAAAGCCTTGTTGGCCATGTTTTTTATATTAAATATAAAGCTCTAAGGTCGAGGCATTCCCCCGAGTTGAGTTGATAATTAAAAAGGGGTCGAGGCATTCCCCAAAATTTGATTTCATGAATGAAAGGGGTCATGGCATTTCCCCATATTGATTTAATATAAAAATAGGGTCGAGGCATTCCCCCAAGTTAATGAAATTGTGATGGCAAAATTATAAGTTTACAAGCGTAAGGGTGAGCCGATACGTAGTGTGCCTTAGTGGTCAATTCCTTGGTTAAATGAAAGGGTTGTGTGAAATTTGTTTTAACTGCTCTTAAAGGGGCCTGTGCAGCTTACCATAAATGTGTTCTTCCCAGGGAGGATGAACACTGGAAACCACATTTACTGGTGTAGGGGTCTTGATGACCGTGTGTATAGTTCACATTATATATATGTTATCTTGGATAGGCATAGGGTTAGGGTATTCCCTGGTCTTCCTTAATACACCAATTTGTATGGATAACACACACTGGGATCCTTTCGGTAGGGTGAGAGCTGGACCCATATAGCCCATGGTATAGATGATAATTAAGCTACATAGTCCAGGCTAATGCTTTACTTTTATGCTAAACCTTTCTCCCTATCCCAACATGTTATATATATATATATATATATATATATATTTGTATGAACAATATGTAAATGTGGATTTTACTATGGTTTTGACTTGGAATTATTTTATCCCGTCCCTGAGTTATATGCTAGCACTCCCCCTATTAACCGTCTCTGGACACTGTATCCCCACGCGATGCAGGAACCGGGGACACTTTTATTTTTCCCACACAACAATAGGATTTCTAGGTTGCCAGCAATCATCTTTGAAGTGGTGAGCTTTCATTCTCTAGAAGGGCCATGACAATGCTCAACTTACATGTCAAATTAAGTGCAACACGGTCGTTGTCAATATAATACCCAACTTTGAGTCAAGGATTCACGAGGAACAATATGAATGGTGATCGAGTAAGTTCGAAATGATAGTTACTTGCTAAATTTAAATATGAGGATACAAATATTTGGGTGATTTTGAATATTTTCAGAGATATGACAATTTTTTGTGCTTCTAAAGTACTAACTCAAGGCTAATAATAATTAGAGTTTAATCCATTAGGATCGAATCTTGGGGTCATGCCATTCTAGGTGTGAACACATGCATGGGTAATTGAGAATTTATTCAAATTTAGATAAAGTCATGGGTAGGCTAGATTTATAGGTATTAATGTTAGTCTTTCAACAAAATACTAAATTTGACTCATGGATCCATTCAAATACCTCATGAGCGTGACAAAATTATCAATCCAATACCTTATACTAGCATCCTTATTTCTAAGATGATGCTTATGAACATAACAAATCCACATGATATGCCTATTTCCAAGATAATGCCATGAGAGAAGCTAATTCAAAGTGTAGTTCACTATTACTCATCACCCATATCCCTTTTTCAAGGATGATATGGGATCCATGTCAATTGAGAGTTTCACCCATAATTCTCAATTCAAACCTAGAGTAATAGCAGAACCCATAACAAATAGCTAATTAGGTATATAAATAAAAAACACCCATGCACTAATCACAACCTATTCAAGAATAGCCCCAAGAGGAAGAATTAACTACTCATAAAGATAGAAAGTAAAGATATACCAAAATTTCCACCAAATTGATCCATGAAAGAGAGAGAGAATGTAAAGCCAAACTTTAAATCCCAATGAATCTTCAATAGAAATTGCTAATTCACTTAGGAATTACTCTAATGTCTTCTTATCTCAAGAGTAATACAATTGTCTTCCCTCTACTCAAAAATTGAAAAATTGATTTCCAAGATCCCCTAACTGTGCAAGGGTTCTGGCCTTTTGAGACTTGGGTTCAGCTGTGTGAATTTATGAAACTGCCCTTGGACACTTTGTTGGTCCATCGCGATCGCTCTCTTTGGATCGTGTTTGCGTTTCCATGATCACATGTATTCTACTTGCAATTTTCATTGTTGACCATGGTTTATCGACCACAATCGTGATCCTTGAACTGTGATTATGGTAACTGAGGGCTGTCTGATTCCCAGCTCTTGCTCCCTTTTGCCCATTTTTCTTTCCTTTTAGCTTAATTTTTACTCACTTTAATCATAAACCCTGTAAGACCACAAAAGCTGGAAATGAATGCATTCAAATGGAGAATTAGTTACACAATTTAATCATAGTGATGTGCACAAATTTGGATGTCAATGAGTTGTTAATTTACCACTCATCAAAACCCCCAACATAAAGCTTTACTTGTTCTCAAGAAACACTACTTCTCTTTCAATGTGATTACTAAATTATAATCCCATTCATTCGACCAAACAATCACAATGATTCCAAACTCGATTAGCACCACCAAATAGACATCGGGCATGGGAAAAACTATCCACACAACTCTCCTCAAAATCAAACACACTTTCAAGGATGCAAGAGAAATTTTAATAATAACTAAGTAACAACCGCTAACTCTCTAGGAGTGACTCTCTATCAATAGTGACTCAAGTGTACTTCCTTGCCTCATTTTTTGAAGATGACTACTTAACCCGCTTCAACTAGTCCATATGCCTCCTCATGAAAGGAAGTCCCACACACCAAAATATCTATTTTGCAAGAAGGGACTAAAGTGTGAGAAATCACTCTCACTGAGAACCTCTTAATTCAAACAAGTATCATGCCATATGTTTACCCTTATTTTCACTCGCCACTAAATTGAAGACCCTTGCTTGGAGATCTCAAAGGAATTTTTCAAGCTTGTAATGTAGGCTCCAAAAAGTGTAGGATAGGTGTTTGGGATCAAAGTTACAACACCCTCCTTGAACTCTACATAACACACTATCCAATCAAACTTTGGTTCATGGGCCACTTCGTTTCTTTCCAGCTTTGACATGTGCCTATTTTTACGACCTTGATTCACCCATATTTTGAAAGAATTTTCTTCTCATCTCTTTTATTTGTATTATTCATGTATTTTTTTTCATTTATTGAATCCTTTATTTTTTCTATTCATTTGTTCTTATTGTTTAGCTCTTAGACACTCACTTACAATTTTGGGGCCCAAAGTTACCTCTTTCAAGACTCACACCCCCAACTTAGGATTTTAGCCACAAGTTGCATTTTCAAGTTCAACGAGGGTAGGGTTCAAAAAATGGATAAAATTTAAATGGCTCATGGCTTGTATTTTGGTTGCTAAAGAAGGGTTCAAAGGCTCAAAGTTGGTAACTAGAGATACAATCTATGTACGGGTAGGCTTTTTAGGCTAAAGTGGATTTTTATGTTCACAAAAAAGGACTAAGATCATCTTACCAACCATGAATAATCAAGATTAGCTTTGAGAGACTAACGGGGTATGTTCTAGTTAATACAAGTAACCATGATAGTTAAACAACTTAGCTCACAACACATGACATGCAAACTTTTTAAGGAGACTCAATTGCATTTCCTACTAGAGGCAAAAAGAGCTATTTACCATACACTACCACCTAAAGACTTTGGAGTCACAAAAAGAGGTAAAGTGTTGTTACAAAATTATTCACGTCCATTGCCCTTTATTTTCACAAAAAAAATTAGGACGGAGGGGGATGCTTGTTTCGCATTTTCACCGCACAAGATTGGCTATTGTTAGCACCAAATCAAGCTGTCATCCCATATTTTAGCTCTAACAAGGGAAAAACCATATGGATACTCAAACTTCACCACATGCATAAGAGAAATCCCAAATCTATAATGCCATGGTTACTAAGACTTCTCTTGTATCTATAGCCCAAAAACCCAAAACAGGATAATTTTTCCTTAAGAATGTCATCACTCAATCTGTTAGAGGGAAAAGATCTCCCAAAATCATTATTAACATAGGTCTTAAGAAGAATAAAGCTAAAAATTCAACAAACAATTCACAAAGTTTCTATAGTGTTGTGAACCAGATTCACATATTACCAACCAAGTGTGAATTATGAAACACGGGCACATACCCTTAACTTAAAGGCTGCGGTGCCCTCATTGCATATCATAAAAGCATAATAAGGGTAAAAGGGGCTCCCTTAAGCTGCAACATGGGTTGGAATTTACTACATAATTGCGATTGCAACTAGCTCACGTGACTGCAATCGCGATCTATAGACCACAATCGTGGTATCTGAGGATGATTTTCCCTATTTTGCCCTATTTTTGTTCATGACTGCCAACTTCCCAACTCGATTTTCCCCGAATTTTTGAGCTTTTAATATGTTTAACACCTGTAAAGCATCAAAACTAAGTGATTTTGTTAACTATAAATATAAGAAACATGTAACAGAACGGCTACCTCCCATCAAGCGCCTTAGTTAAAGTTGTAGCACGACATCTTTCATTTATCATTTATATCTCCACTTAGAGGATTTGAATCATTGGCCCAACTTTCGATACATATATCGTTAAGGTACTTTGGGTAAAGGTAAGGGCACAACGATACATATTCTATATCACCACTTTGGAGACTTGAATCTTTTACCCAACTTCACATCAAACTTCCAAATATGCTCATTGGGTATTGGTGAGAACATAAATATACCACAAGTTAAACATCGGATTTTGAAATTCTTTCCCTTCAAGTAAGGGACGTAATTTTTTCCTTTGGGAATGACAAACTCCAAAATATAATGATTTTGTACTTCATCTCTAAAGTTCATCATTTGCTCGGATATTTCAACTTTCATCATATCCACCAAACTTACTATCAAAAAGTGGTTGGAAAGAGGTCGTCTTTCCAACTTCAAAGTCATATTCTTTTTGAAATTCTTACCCCAAAATGAACTAGATCCTTCACAAAGGTTTTCCTTGGCTTTTTCTTTTGATTCTAGTACCATTTCCTCAATTTTGGCATCCTTCATTATTTGTGGTTTGATTGGTTGAAAAATCATAAAGAATTCTTCAACATCAAGAACACTATTAACCATATGGCTTGATATCTTTTCTTTATCAACCTTATTTTAAAGATTGGGCATAGGCATGGTAATTGAAAGATCGACCTTCTGACCTACTTCTTCTTTATTTTCACTTTTATTTCCAAATGCTGCCATGGATTAATGCAAAAAATGCATGTTCTTCTGTGTTGTAGTCACCTGATCCAAGATAGTTAGAAGCATTACTTTGACACCATTGTATCCAGTATGTTTCTCTTCATTTATCACATTATGAGACCTATCAAATCATGAAAAGAACTAGGATTTTTGTTAGCATAACTAGGGGAGGGGGCATTTGGAAAATTACTCCAACGCCCATCTTGACCACCATATAAAGAACAATCATACTCCCAATAGGATCGAGATGGTGCACATACCTCTTTTCGAGGTGCATATTTAAAATTTTGCTAAAAGTGGGGTCTACCATAATATGGACATGGATAATCATGATAAGATATGTAACCATCAAACTCATAGTCATTCCAAGATGCTATAGTGACAAGCAAACAAAAAAAAAAATTTATCTAACACAAGAAACAAAAGAAAATCACAAATAAATATTAACAAGTTTAAATCAGAGCAAGTAAGATAAAATTTCAAACTAACTCAATATGCTAAAATACTCCCCGAAAATGGTGCCATTTTTTGATAACGCTCAACTTATATGTTTAAGTACAAGGCGATCGTTGTCAATATAATATCCAACTTTGAGTCGGGGTCGAATACACGAGGAACAATGTGAATGGTGATCGAGTAAGTTCAAAATAAAAGTTACTTGCTAAGTTCAAATATGAGGATACAAATATTTGGGGGATTTTGAACATTTTCAAATATATGAAAATTTTTGGGGCTTCTAGAGTACTAACTCAAGGCTAATAATAATTAGAGTGTAATCAATTAGGAGTGGATCTTGGGGTCATGCCATTCTAGGTGCAAACTCATGCATGGGTAATTGAGAATTTATCAAAATTTAGTTTAAGTCATAAGTAGGCAAGATTTGTAGGTATTAATGTTAGCCTTTCAACAAAATACTAAATTTCACTCATGGATCCATTCAAATACCTCATGAGTGTGACAAAATCATCAATCCAATACCTCATACTAGCATCCTTATTTCTAAGATAATGCTTATGAACATAGAAAATCCACACAACATCCCTATTTCTAAGATAATGCCATGAGAGAAGCTAATTCAAAGTGTAGTACTTATCACCTATATCCCTCTTTAAGGATGATATAGGATTCAAGTCAATTGAGGTTTTCACCCATAATTCTCTATTCAAACCTAGAGTAATAGAAAAACCCACAAGAAATAGGTAATTAGGTAGATAAATAAATGACACCCATGTACTAATTATAACCTATTCAAGCATAGCTCCAAGAGGAAAAATTAGTTACTCATAAAGATAGAAAGTAAAGATATACCAAAATTTTCACCTAATTTATCTATGAAAGTTAAAGAAAATGTAAATCCAAACTTTAAATCCCAATGAATCTTCAATAAAAATGGTTAATCCTTCACTTAGGAATTACTCTAATATATTCTTAGATCAAGAGTATTATAATAGTTTTTCTCTACTCAAAAATTGAAAAATTAATTTTCAAGATCCCCTAATTGTTCAAGGGTTTTGGCCTTTTGAGACTTGGGTTCAGCTGTTTGAATTTATGAAACTACCTCTGGACACTTTTTTGCTCTCTTAAGATCGCGCTCTTTGGATCGCGTTTGAATTGATGGGATTGCCTAGATTCTAGTTAGGATCACCATCGCTGACCATAGTTGACCTACCATGATCGCGATCCTTGAACCACATCATAGTAACTAAGGGATGCTCAATTCCTAACTCTTGCTCCTTTTTGTCTATTTTACTTTCCATTCAGCTTAATTTCCACTCACTTTCATCATAAACCCTTCAAGACCACAAAATCTAGAAATAAATACATTTAAATAAAGAATTAGTCTTAATTACACAATTTAATCATAGTAATATGCACAAATTTGGATGTCAATGAGTGGTAAATTTGCAACTAATCAGGCTATCATTTTGAAGTCTTATTTTATTTGTGTCTTAGACTACCTCTATTGGATTCTTTTGGCTATCTTAGGGGATTTGTCCTAACTTAGATTGGTTTTGATCCATTTAGAGTCCTTGTGGATTACTGTGGATTGGGAGTTATTGGTTGGGCTTCTGAAGTAATTTTAAGTTATCTGATTTTCTATCTTGTTATATATTTCAAATTCATCTGCGATTAGATATATTATGTTTTGTTGATAGGTAAGGGGGTGGACTCCAGTCCTCGGCAGACTTGAGATACCCATCATGACCAGGTTCTAGATCGGGTCATGACAAGTTGGTATTAGAGACCTAGGTTCATGGTCAATTGGGTGCTTAAAAAGCCGTGTCAAGTAGAGTCTTTTTTATGGGTGTCGTGCCATACTTATAAGTGAGAGGCTACGAGTTGTTTAGAAATGTTTTACTTTCTTGTGTTCTACTTTATAGCTGTAGAGTCTAGGATGTTTAAATCTCCTCTTATTCTATTTGTTTGTATTTCAGATCATGCCTCGTTAAAGATATGATGCACATTGAAACTTTTTTGTCCCACTTGAGGATAATACGGATGGAACTCATTCTACTTATAGAGTAAAGACCCGATCTAGGGTCCTTGCCTTGACTGCCTACATAGAGTTCCACCAATCCCTACTATTTCTCCTTGAGCTCCCCAAGATGATTATACTCCTGCCTCAATGCCTCAGGGTGATGTGTCCAATGCTGAGTTTTGCCATTCTATTTATATGTTAACCCAGATAGTGACCTCCCTGTCACGTCAGTATAATATTGTTAGTGGGAAAAGAAATCAGAAAAAGGTGAGAGATAAGCAGGGAAAGAATTTTAGATATTTAGATCAGGGGAAGGGTTCAAAAAATAGTGGTAAAGTTGGGGAGTAGTGGACTAAGAAAAGAAATTGGGGGAGTTTCTCTTCGACTATTAGTGCTCCATATCCCGAGTCTTCTGGAAATCATTGCTTTTAGGCCAACAGTGGGTTTAAAGCACAGGGAGCCCAACTTTGGGCTAGTCGAGCTTAGTCAACCCTTGTAGACTTTGTGGATGGCTTCACTGTGGTTATTACAATAAAGAGAGGAACAAGTGCTTTAACTATGGTCAACTTGGTCACCTATACTGGGAGTTTCCTTCAAGAAATGCTTCTAGGGATAATTAAATTTTGGTCTCCATGTCATTAGCTCCTGCACCAAATGGTGCTAAGTACATGTAACGCCCTGAGATCCCATCCTGAGATGTCACACGGTGCTTATTGACCTAAAGGACCACAAGCTAACCCTTTACTGATATCTGTACCTGTAAACTGCATAATATCTAAAATAAATACGGAAACTGGCCATAAGGTTCAATACATATGCACATACTCAAAATTGAAAACTGAATACTAATACATCAACATACATTTGAAAAGCCTCTAAACTGCCTAAACTGTGGAGTTGATGGGACATGTCCCCAACTAACTCCGTTAACTAAAAATATAAACAAAATTTGATGTAATAATAGTAAACTGAGATTCGTTCTCGAAGAAAAAGGAATCAATGCTACTGCTGCTAACTGGGACTGAACTACTGAGGAAACTCTGAATCCTCTGCCTCTGAAACTATGGTGTTAAATAAAACACCATAACGAAAATACGTCAGTACAAAAATGTATCGAGTATGTAGATGAGGTAAGGCTAAATGCAAGGGCTTATGCATGAACATAACTTAACTGAATAATATGCAAGAGCTGGATTAACATACATAAAGAATCTGTAGTTACTGAACATATTGCGCATACAGTCACTGAGCATACTTAGAATAACTCTGGTAACTGATACTGATATACTAAAATTCTAAAAATTTTGGACATACTGAGACTACGAGTATCTGAGGCTTCTAAAACTGATAGAAACCCTAGTTAGTAGGTTGTCTCCGAATCTGCTAATAATAAGAATGATTGCCTGAAACTGAGATCAACCCTATCTAGTAGGTAGTCTCTAAATCTGTGGATAATAATACTACTTGATAACTAATTTTGAGATCTGATAACTGATTTTGAGATCTGATAACTGATTTTGAGATCGGCCTATCTAGCAGCGGATCTTTGAATTTGTAGATAATCATACATGATGGCTTGTATCTAACAACCTTGCATTCTGTACACTGAACTGAGCTCTTTCTTAAAGTCTGAGACTGATTTTGAAACTAAGACTATGGGAAGTAGTTACTTAATCGACATGCCCCTACTATCTCTTAGGGGTTCAACCTCTAACCCCAGTTGGAAGAGTGTCAACACCATGCCACGGGTAAAGACATTATCTTTATATGACCCTCATCTATCAGGTCCTTATACGAGAATGGTGGAACCCTCATCTAACAGGTCAAGCCACCTCATCTACCCTTATCTAGTAGGTATGATGTCTCTCATCCACCCTCATCTAGCAGGTGTGATGTCTCAACCTACGCTAGCTACGTAGTTCTGGAGCACAAGGATTGCATCTAAGGATCACATCCTCCACTAGCAGGTGAGTCCCCATCCTTGAACTCGCTCGGTGCTAGCTTCTACACCCAACTGAAAGACACTGATTTGATTTTTAACTGAACTTAGACTGAGCTAAATCTGATACTGATTATATTTCTCAAGAGATCTGACTGAGTTACACTGAGATTACTCAATTTCATATCTAACGGAAAGGTATCGAATCATAGCATCTAACTAACGATGCAGAGCTTGAATAGATTATTCAAATCGCTTCTGAGATTACAATTGAATCACTTGAATACTATTAGATCTGAGCTGATTATAAAATGGAGGCTAAAATACTAGCGATACAGAGATTATAGAGATAACTGAGATTACAGATCCTGATTAAGCTCTGCACTTGTCTGAAGATACATAGTTCTATAGTTCACTGAGTTCTGAGAATCGTGGCTCGATTGGAATTATTGTGGAAC
This sequence comes from Capsicum annuum, assembly GCF_002878395.1. Taxonomy (NCBI): domain Eukaryota; kingdom Viridiplantae; phylum Streptophyta; class Magnoliopsida; order Solanales; family Solanaceae; genus Capsicum; species Capsicum annuum. The sequence continues at coordinate 60,142,569 of NC_061117.1, forward strand.
TGACATGGGCTCTGGAAAACAGCTCTATTGTTGGTTATAAATATCCCCAGGACTCGATAACATAAAAGTAAAACATAATCATTCTTACATCATCACGAACATCTATTCACCATCATAATCATTCATGCATCAATGCAAGCACTCATTCATCATCATAATCATTCATGTATTATCGCAATCATACCTTAATCATCACTATAATTAATGCAGCATCACAATTATTAGAGCATCTTGGGATATTAATCACATAATAACATAGAGAAAACATGCTATTAGATCATACTCTATCTAGCAAGGTTTTACCTCAAATATTTCATACGTATATTGGTCTTAACATGTATTTGGATTTCACACCGCTTGGGAAACTTCATACTATCATGTCATAGCTTACTTGCTAATCACTTGGCATATATAAAAAAACTTAGCATATATCAAAGGGCACATAATGCGGGATTTACAACCATCACATCTCCACTCGTTCACTAAGGTCCTTCAAAAAACACTAGATATGCATAGGTTCACACTTATTTGAGGATTTCCTACTAGCATGGAATAATTCATTCACTTGTTTATTTTATCAAACACTAGGCATGCATAGACTAGCTCACAATTTGGGGCTTCCTGTTCAACATACTATCATGGCCCAAATGCTTCTCCTAAGCTTTTATCAAAACTATGGGAGACATGCTCTGCTTAATCAACCAATTCTACACCCAAAAGTCATGAAGACATCAATGACCATGACACATAACTGTATTTTAGAAGTCATTAGATGAAGATTTAACTACAATGCTTAATTTCTAGTCTCTTAGATATTTTATAGAACACCTCACATACACAACTTAGGCATAAGTATAATAACCCAACTACTCATCATGAACAACCAAATTTATATGTTTCCACTCATATATTATTATAGATTCATACAAACCACATAAGTATCCCATCTTGGAGGTCATCCAACATCAACAACAAGTACATAATCCATTTACCACACAAATACCACATACTAAGGCCAAGGCTTGATAATCTTGTAAACAAACATGAACCATAACTCAATCATAACAAGAACATCAATTTCAACTCACAAGAATCATTAAAAATTCATAAACATAAATCTTGAAGATTTAGAAAAAGGTACTTGAGCTTCTTGGATGAAAGGGACCCAAGAATCAACATTTACATACCTTGGGGAAATTCTTTCTTGAAAGCCTTCAAAAGAATTCTTGATTTTTGCTCTTGATTCTCTCTAAATTTTTGGTGGAAGAAGCGAGAATTTTTGATTTTGGAAATCCTAGTTTTTGGGTGAAAGAAGAGGAAAGAAATGAGTCATTGAACCCTTAAGTAGGTATTTATAGAGGTTGGGAAAAGAGTGGAAAAGACCAAAATGCCCTTTAAAGAAAAAGAGTTGAAAATTGCTGATCGAGGTCTATGACGGTCGATCTGACGGTTCGTCCGAGGGACTGATGGTCCACCAAGTCATCCATCACTTGAGTGCCAAAACTGGGACATTCTACCTCAACATGAAGGTCAAAGTGATGGTCCGTCAGGAATCTGATGGTCCACCAAATCGTCCGTCACTCGAGGGTCAGGAATGGGCCGTTCTGTTTCAACCTGAAGGACCCCTTGACGGTCCGTCAACTTTTTGACGGTCACCACTTTGGTCTTCACTCGGGGTACAAAAATGAGATATTCTGTCTTGTCTTGATGGGACACTTGACGGTCCACCAAGGACTTGGTGGTCCGCCAGGTCGACCGTCAAACTTGGGCGATTTCGATACCGTTTAGTAAATCGGCCATAACTCCCTCATCCAATGTTGGATTTTGATGAAATTGGTATCGATGGAAAGCTCATTCAATGATCTACATGACAAATAGTTGAAATTATAGAAATATAATACTATTCAAAGTGTTTCATACTTGGGAGATATTTTTGAAATTTTTAGACTCGGATTTTTGCTTTACCAAAATGGCTCTAAGGCTTAGACTAGGAGAGAACTTTGTGGGGTATTACAGTACGGTACTAACCGGAGCTATCTTTATACTTTTGTCACCTGTCAGGAATTCGAGGATTCTCCTAATATTGTTACTGGTACATTATACCTTTTCTATCATGATGTGTCTTGTCTGCTTGATCTGGGGTATTTTCTTTCTTATGTGATCCATTATATAGCTATTGATTTTATTTTTGGTCCTGAGTGTATTTTTGTTTCCTTTTCTATGTCTACCCCAGTGGGTGACTCTATTATGGCTAGAAGGGTCTATAGAAGCTGTGTGGTATCTAAGTGTGGTAGGGAGATATTGATGGATCTAATAGAATTGGATATGTTAGATTTTGACGTGATATTAGGGATAAATTAGCTTTATTCATGCTATTCATCTCTTGATTGTATGACCCAAAGGGTCAATTTCCAATTCCCAAAGAAATTGATGATTGAGTGGGAAGGGAGTTCCCTGGTGCCTAAGGGAAGGTTTTTTTTTCTGATATTAGAGCTTGGAAATTAATTTCCAAGAGGTGTTTATATCATCTAGTTTGGGTTAAGGATTCTAATATGGGCCCTTCTTTGTAATCTATTGCTAGAGTTAATGAGTTTTCAAAGTGTTTCCTGATGATCTTCCTGGTATTCCTCCTGATAGGGAAATAGACTTTAGGATTGATCTTCTTTCGAATACTTATCCTATCTTTATCCCTCCTTACAGAATAGCTCCGGTGGAGTTGAAAGAACTCAAAGAATAATTAAAAGATCTTTTTGATATAGGTTTTATTTTCCCTAGTGTTTCTCCTTGGGGTGCTCCTATTCTTTTCATGTGTAAGAAGGAACGTTCCCTTTGAATGTGTATAGACTATTGACAGTTGAATAAGGTGACTGCAAATAATAAGTATCCGCTTCCTTGGATTAATGACCTGTTTGACCAGCTTTAAGGTGCTAAGTACTTTTCTAAGATTAATCTTTGGTTGGGTTATGATCAATCAAAGATTAGGGAGGTGGACATCTCTAAGACTGCTTTTTGAACCCGGTATGGCCACTAAGAGTTCTTAGTCATGTCTTTTAGTTTGACTGTAATGCCCTAACAATATTTATGGATCTTATGAACTGGGTATTTCTTTAGTTTTTGGATTTGTTCTTCATTGTGTTTATTGATGATATCTTAGTATACTCCAAGAGTGAGGAGGATCACGCCAATCACCTTCGTATAGTATTACAAACTCCTAAGTATAGGAGGTTGTATTCTAAGTTTTTAAAGTGTGAGTTTTTGTTGAATACCGTTACTTTTCTGGGTCATGTTGTTTCTTGTGAGGGGATCATGCTAGATCCATAGAAAGTTGACGTGGTTAAGAAGTGGACTATACCCATGAATCCAACTGATATTCAGAGCTTCTTAGTTTTAGTCGGGTATTATAAGAGATTTATAGAGAGTTTCTCTTCGATCGCTGCTCCATTGACTAGGTTTATTCAAAAGAAGGTAAAGTTTTTGTGGTTGCTGACGCTCTTAGATAGTTGTCTATGGGAAGCTTATCTCATGTTCATGAGGAGAATTGAGGTTTGGTGAAAGATAATCACCATTTAGCTAATCTTAGAGTTCGCCTTTTAGACTTTGAGGTTGGAGGTATGATCATTTAAGAGGTGGTGCAGTCATCTCTAGGAACTGAGGTGAAGGAGAAATAGGTTTTGGATCCCATCTTGATCCAAATTAAGGATAATATGGGTTAGCAGAAAGTCATGGCTTTTGAGACTAGTGGTGATGGTATCCTAAGATACCAAGGTAGATTGTGTATTCCCAATGTTGATGGGCTATGTAAAAGAACTTTGGCTGAAGCTCATGAGTTGCAGTATATTATTCATCCTGGTTAGATAATGATGTGCCATAATTTGAAAGAGATCTATTAGTGGAACAACATGAAAAGAGATGTGGCCAAGTATATGGTTTGTCAGCAAGTGAAGGTGGAGCACTTGAGGCCTGGTGGTTTGTCTTAGGAGATTGAGCTACCCATCTGGAAATAGGAAGTAATTAATATGGACTTTGTTACTAGTCTTTTACTATCTCAAAGTTAATTTTATTCGATTTGGGTCATTATGGATAGGATTCCTAAGTCCACTCATTTCTTACTAGTGGGACTAATTATTCTGCGGAGGATATGCTAAGTTTTTCATTCAGAAGATCATCAATTTTCATGGTGTGCCTGTTTCCATTATATCTAATCAAAGTACGTATTTCTCATCGCACTTTTGGCAATCATTTTAGAAAGGTTTGGGAACTAAGGTGAACCTTAACACCACTGGCCATCCTCAAATGGATGGACAAGTAGAGAGGACCATTCAAATATTAAAGATATACTAAGAGCCTGTGTGATTAACTTTGGTGGTAGTTGGGTTGATCATTTTCCTCTCATAGATTTTACATATAATAATAACTATCATTCCACTATTCAGATAGCTTCATTTGAGGCTTTGTATGGTAAGAGGCATCGTTCTCCTATTGAGTGGTTCAAAGTCAGCTAGACTAGGTTGTTTGGTCCCAATTTGGTTCATTAGGCCATGGAGAAGGTGAACGTTATCTTGGATAGGATTAATACTACCCAAAGTTGCCAAAAGTCCTATCTAGATTAAGGCGTAGGGAGTTAGAGCTTGATGTTAATGATTAGGTATTCTTGAAGGTATCCTCCTTAAAAGGGGTGATGAGGTTTGGTAAGAAGGGCAAGCTCAGTCCCTGCTATGTTGTCTCGTACATGGTCTTGAGGAGAGTGGATAATATGGCTTATGAGTTGGAGTTGCCTTCATGTTTGGGTTTTTTCCATCAGGTGCTCTATGTCTCAATGTTAAAGAAGTGCGTAGGTGATACTTCCTTTGTTGTTCCCTTGGAAAGTATTGGTGTTTCAAATTCCTTATTTTATGAGGAAGTTCAGGTTGAGATATTGGATAGGCAAGTCCATCATTTAAAGACATAGGATGTGACTTTGGTGAAGGTTTTATGGAGGAGCCATAAGGTTAAAGAAGCTAAATGGTAAGCTGAAGAGGACATGAAGTCGAAATATCCATTCCCGTTTCTCGCTTTGGATAATCATGCTTAATATATGTGTATTCCCCAAATATCTTTGTTTTTTGTCTTTGTTTAAAGGTAATTGTGGTTTCATTTCTGTGTTAAATCATGCTAATAGATGCCTTAATTCATCATTTAGGGACGAGCGTGTTTAAGGCTTGATATTTAACCAGATGGTTAGGACTGATATGTTTTAACCTTTGTTGATGCTAGATCTTTAGTTGAGCTGATTTGAGCTCACCAATTTAATGATGATATTGTGAGGGAAATTTGAGATAAGGTGTTGAATGGTGAGGCTAAAGTGGCATCTCTTGATTCTAGTGCTATTTTAAGGATTAGAGGCTGAGTTTGTGTATTGAGAGTTGGTGGATGGGTGAGACTAATTTTTGGGGAGGAACATTATTCCAGATATTTTATCTCTCTAGTGTGACTAAGATGTATCGTGATGTGAAGAAGTATTACTGGTGGAGTGGTATGAAGAAGGACGTGATAGGCTTTATAGCTTGTTGCTTATTTTGTCAGTAAGTGAAGGCTGAGCATCAGAGACCGAGTAGTTTGCTTCAGAGATTACCCATTCTTGAGTGAAAGTAGGAGTGGATCACTACCGACTTCATGAGCAGGTTTTCTTTAAACTCTAATGGTTTTGACAATATTTGGGTTATTGTTGATCGATTGACCAAATTGGCCCATTCAATACCTATTCAAATTTTCTCTAGTGCTGAGAGGTCAACCCGTATCTATGTTTATATGATCATTCATCTTCATGGGGTACTCGTGTCTATTATTTTAGATAGAGTTTTAGTGTTCACTTTTAGCTACTGACGAGCTTTTTAGGAGGGGTTGGGTACCCATGTTGACCGCAACATAACTTTCCACCCAGATCCACAATTAGTTGGAGCAAAATATTAATGTTTTGGAGGATATTCTTCACACATGTTTTATGAGATTCGGAGGTCAGTGGGAGAAATATTTGGCCTTAGCTAAGTTTGTATGTAATAATAGATACCATTCGACAATTGAGATGTCAACCATTGAGGTATTCTATGGTAGGAGTTGTCGATCTACTATTGGTTGGTTTGAGACTTTAGTATTTAGATCTGGTGGCACTAAATTTCTTTGCGACTATATGGACAGGGCTTAGATGATTCTATATAGGCTTCAGGCAACTCAGAGTAGGCAAGAAGAATTATGTGAATTGTAGGCTTTATTCCTTAAAGTTTGGTCTTAGTGATCAAGTCTTCCTTCGTGTATCGCCCATTAAAAAGGTATGATTAGGTTTGAAAGAGGGGAAAAGTTAGCCCTAGATATATCGGGCCTTTTAGGATTCTTCAGACAATTGGGGAGGTTGCTTATGAGTTGGCCTTACCCCCAGACTTTTCATCTATTCACCTAGTTTTTCATGTATTTATTCTTCGACGATATAGAATGAGTCCATGCTTTGTTGGGACTTAGTTTAGTTTGATAAGAGGTTGATTCTTTGTAGAGGAGCCTCTTCCCATTTTAGCCAGGGATGTTAGACGGTTGTGTTCTAGAGATGTTCCTATGGTTTAGGTTCAGTGGATACATCGTCTTGTTGAGGATACTACTTGAGAGTTTAAGTCCGCCAAGCATATAGTTACCCTCATCTCTTTATCGATTAAGATATTTCCTTGCCTTTTAGTTCATGGACGAATTAGAGTCTTAATGTTGGATTTGTAATGACTTGATTTGTAATTTTTTTAATGTTTTTTGACCATTTTGCCCTTCTTTGCAGTTGCTACATGTTGATTTTGTGGTGTGGGGATGGTTGATGTGGTTTCAGATGCGATCGAGAATATTTTTGGTGAGTTTCTAGTTTTTAGAGGCTTTAAAAAGTCATATAGTTAACATCAGTCAACAATTGATGTTCTGAGTGTCTATAGTAATTTGGATAGTTCTATTAGATCTCGAATGTCAAATTGTTCGTAGTGTGGTTAGTTCAGGTTTGAAACCTCTATTTTGCATTTCGACCCTTTGTTTGAAAAATAGTGAAAAAAGGATCTCAGAGATTAATTTATTAAAAATGACCCATTTTCAAAAATCAGACGTCACTAATGAGTTCGGAACATCGAAAATAACTGTCGTACTCCATTTTCTCATGAAAAGCAAAATTCGACATGACAACTCTTTTTAGGATGTTCAAAAGAGAAGAGTCACCAGCGAATGAGTTAAAGGTGCGTTAGGAAACATTCTAAGCTAATTACAAATAGTTAATTATTATTTTACATCACTAAAAATTCAGGTAAGAGTTCAACTTACGTTAAAAGGAAGGTGTTAAGTACCTTTCGAGGTCTACAAATGTGGATTCCGACCAAACTCATATATTATGAGGGGAGTTTTACGAGATAAATAAAAGGTCGATGATCTTTTATTAACTTAATTAATAACTAAGTGATTAGACATAAAAATAATTATTCATCTAAGTAATATAGACCTATGTGATAAAGAATTAAGAAAAATATCTTATTTATTAATAAAACATATGATAAGGAAAACATAAATAAAGATATCAGATAAGCGAGAAGAGAGAAGGACACAATGATATAGCCAAAATGTTTAACAATTTTTAAACTACCCCCAAAAAAATGCAAAAAAAAAAAACAATGAAAATTGATTGAAGAACTAAGAGATTTAGACAAGAGTTAATTTTATCTTATTTGGATCACTGCCAGACTTATTAACGGATGACAATGTTGCATTGTCATATTCTTCTTGGATCAACTTTCATCATTCCCATCTATCTACCCACCACACTTGATTTAGTTATTGAGCTTAAAGATGTTCTAGAAAAGGGATAAAACTAACATTACCTAAAATGCATACCCATCCCAACTTAATGTCCAAGAGGCATTGGACTTACAATTTTGGATTGAGATCTAGACAAAGAAAAGTTTAGGTTGCCTAAGGACTCGAGGTTTGCGTCATGCAAAACAAATAAAAAAACTTGGTCAAGTAGCACATAATGGTTTCAAACAAGCCTCTTGAAAATAATTAATGATTTAATATAATTAAGACCTAAATGCATGGTGTCTAGTGTTTTGTAATTATTAAATTCCTGTAGGCATGATTTCTATGTGCGAGATAATTAATTAAAGCCAAAATTTAGTGGTAACACCTAAAAAAAAGATATCTAAGGTAAAACTTGTTAATATACACACTAGAAATTGGTTAAATGTTCATAGTTTTCTTTTTTTAAAAAAATGCTGGAAATGCTGAGTATTACTTGAATATACTTGATTTTGAAATGCTAAAAATTAATAACATGATGAAAATTTAATTGATAGGCTCGATATTAATTTTAATATACTAAAAATTAATAAATAATTCTAAAACATGACTTTAGGTAATAAAACACTTAATTAATATGACAAAATTTAAATGAATAATCCGATAGAAGTTATTTCTAGGTGAGAATTGACAAGTTAAAGATGCTGAAATTCATATTACTCCTATAGACAGGGTTTCTAAGTCAAATAAACACACTGACAATTAGCATACATATACCCTCCCCAGCATCCCCAATATTTTATTTCATAGCAGAACTTGATACAAAATATTAATATAGACCAAAATGGATGAAATAAAAATCATTAAAAAAGATAGAGAAGGTCTAGGTTGGACAACCCTTAATCATTCCCCTAAATATCTAGCAACTCTTCATCCCATCGAGAACTTTTTTTAAAGAATTTTAGTGGCTGAGCATCACCCCAGGCCTTATCATTAATCACACAAAAACTATACATAGAGGGGGCATAAACCTAACCTCCAATCTGTGATTACAGATAAAGTGTAACTATTGCAAGAGAAATACAAAGAATGTGCTCTATAGCTATGAAAAGGTGTACTAGTTCTAAGGTGGTTCATGTAACTTGGTCATCTTCCTTCTCCTGAAGTATGGCATGCCTACTTATCAAGGTGAAAGTATCCAGCTACTGCTGAGGGGAGCTGATAGCTATGGAAATAGTGTTGTGGCTGATCATATTGATTGTTGACCTTTGACAAGGCATCTGCTACAAAGTTAGTTTCCCTAAACACATGCCTGCAAATACATAGTTGAAGCTATGAAATAAGTTGTAGTAAGGAATCCACCAAGGTTGCAGGTGCCATGGTATTGGTATTTGTTTCCTGATCTATTTGATCAAGAGCTCAGAGTCCATTTCCAACACAACCTATGATATATCATTACTCAAACACCATGATATCCCCCATATAGCAGCTTCCACCTCAACCTGATTATTAGTTTTTTCTCCCAAAGGAGCAATATAGGCATATATGAGATCACCCTTATGATCTTTAATCACACCCCTTGCACTAATTTTTCCAGGGTTAGTGATAGCACTACCATCAGAATTCAACTTGACCATTGGAGCTGGTGGTTTAGACCAATATACAGTTGTAACTTTAAGCTCATGGCTGCATTTCTCCATATAAGCTGCTAGATTAACCTATCCAGAAGGCCAAGGGATATAGGGAAAGGCATTGTATAGCAAAAGTGAAATGTCTTTGTAATTTAGAAACCTTACTCTGGATAATTGAGGTTTTTTGTCTCCATATTTAACAGCATACCTGCTCTTCCACAAGTTCCAATAGATAATAATAGGAAGATCCAGCAATACCAACTTATGGGCTCTATTAGATGCTCTAGTTTTCCACCACTTCAGCAATAGGTTCTTGATTGGTGCAGGAACATGAATAATGCCCATAGATGAGGAGAAATACCTCCATATTTGATTTGCAAAAGGACCCTCAACAAATGTACGAGGTATGTTGTCCCAGCCAAAATAAGAGCAGCATCCACACTTGACAGGAGCTATACAAAATTAAACCAACCTTTCATTTATAGGTAAATTCCTTCTTAGTACTCTCTATGTAAGGAAGGAACCTTTGAAGGGAATCAACCTATCCTAGATATGACTGTGCAGCAAAGTTACTTCTCCATGCTTTCTAATCAACCCCCAAGCAGATGTACAACTGAAATCACCACTTGGAGTTGTAGTACACAATGGGAAGTCAGGAGAGTTTTCCTGAAAATGGACCTGAATTCTGATGATAGCCTGCAGTAGAGGAGGGGAAGTATAGTAGCTATCTTCTGCATGTTCCACTAGCCATCAATTAAAAAGTCAGCTACTTTGGCATTACTGGACTTTACACCATCAATTCCGTGGTTATTTAATACTCCCATGCCAGACCAGTTATCCCACCAAAAGTAACATGTGCCTGATCTGATCCTCCAAAAAATATATTGCTCAGCTGTCTTCTTGTTTTTCTTCATAGCTTTCCATATCAGGGATTTTCCAGCATAGCCTTTCCTGGCTACTGCATTCACTCTTTTGCAATACTTGGCTAGTAAAAAATCCCCCCCAAAGAGTGTGTCTACTTCTGAATATCCACCAGTGTTTTATCTGTAGAGCCTTACATATATCAGCAATATGTCTAACTCTAATGCCACCTCCTGTGATTGGGAAACAAAGCTCCTTCCAAGAAGCCTAATGATATTTATTCTTGTTGTCCTTCCATCCCCAAATAAAATTAGCAAACAAACACACAATTTGCTTAATAATAGTCTTTGGAGGAATGCAAGCAGAAAGGAGATGAATAGGGATAGATTGCAGAACATGTTTAATTAATACACTTATTCCACCCTAGCTTAGCAATTTAGAATGTCATCCTGCAATTCTTGAAGACACATTGCTAACCAAACCAACATAGTGATAGATTCTTTGTCTTTCAATGTAAATGGGACAACTAAGGTATATAATAGGACTGTGTTTTTACTGAAATCTAGTTTCGTCTTTAATCCTTCAGACTATAGAGGGAAATTATTGATTTGGTAATAGGAAATGGCTCTTGTTCTTATTGATCAGTTGTCCAGAAATTGTTTCATAATAACCCAAAGTCTTCATCACCAATCTGATAGTTTTTCTTCTTCCTATAGTAAAGATGATGATATTATCTACAAAACTAAGATGGTTAATATAAGGACCATTCCAATCCATATGGAAACCATAATAGTGGGGATGGTGGTGTAGGTTTTTCAGGGTTCTTGACAATACTTCAGCCCCTAAGATGAATAAAGCGGTGATAGGGGGTCACCCTATTTCAACCCCCTTATAGAATAGAAAAAAACATATCTAGTACCATTCACTAAGACAGAGTACCGATTGTTTGACAAGGTCCTCCAAATCATGTCAATAATGAGTTCACCAAAGCCAAATTTCCTTAATACCAGGTAAGTGTATAACCAAGACACCCTATCATATGCCTTGTCCATGTCCAGCTTAATAACCATATTTTCTCCAACTAATGGTTTCTTAATGCCACAAATGATCTCCTGAGCAATCATTATATTTTCAGCAATGTTCCTACCTATCACAAATCCTGATTGATTGCTTAAGAAAAGGGAGGGAAGGATGGGAGCTAATCTGAGGTAAATTAGCGTAGAAATAATTTTGTTGATAAAGTTGCTTAAGATGATAGGACTATATTCAGACAGTTTGCTGGGATGAGACACTTTAGGAAGAAGAATCAAAAAAGTATGAGCAAAGTACTTTGGCATAACATAACCACAAAAGGCAATCACCACCTGTAGAAGGTCCATACCAATAATGTTCCCGTACGATTGAAAGAATTTACCATTCATACCATCTGGACCTACTGATGAATGAGGACTCATAGAGAAGACCATCTCCTTTACTTCTTCCAAAGTAGGAATAGTTGGAAGATTCTCATTTTGTGCATCAAAAATCAATTTAGGGATATTGGCTAGAATATCCTCAGGTACATACTCTGTTGTCCCAGTAAAGATACCCTGGAAATGTGTAATTACAGCTATAGCTATGTCATCATCACCTTGGAACCAAACCCCCTCCTCATTCTTGACTTTGTGCATTAAGATAACATCCTCCATCTTGAGATGTCTGATATATTCAGCTTGGGTTTTGTGAAATTCCTTTCTGTTTTTCATCAGTACCATTCAAGATCAAATTTTCCGCAACTAGCTTGACCCTTTCTTCATATATTTTTACATTGGCATAGATATCACCAAATACCTCTTTAGACCATTGACTTAAAGTAGATATTAATCTTTTCAGTTTCTGCTGAAATCTCCATATGGGTGTTTCTGCACAAGGCTTTTTCCAGCAATTCTCTACAATGTTAAGGAAGGTGGGATGCTCTACCCAACAATCCAAATATTTGAAATATTTGACATGTGACTCCACCCTTTCTTATATTTCCAAGAGCAGGGGACAATGATCAAACCCCACAGAAGACAAGTGAGTGATGGTGGTCAATGGCATATCTTTTAACCAAGCATCAGATACCATTGCTCTATCCAGTCTCTTCTATATTCTAAACTGAGCATCTCTCAAGTTGGACTAGGTGAACTTGGGATCATGAAATCCCAAGTCAGTTAGTCCACAAGCCTCAATCACCCCTAACAACTCAAAACTTTTCCTCATGTAATAAGGGATACCCCCTAATTTTAAACTTACTTCAGTAATTACATTGAAGTCCCCAATTGTACACCAAGGTAGAGTTGAAAGAGACAATTATACCAACTTATTCCATAAAGGTCTTCTTAGTATGTCTCTGTACTTGGCATAAACAAATGTCATAAGCTATGTTTGGGACAAAGCAGAGTGTGTGAGTGAGCAAGTAATATATTGTTCCTCAGTTGTAATGATATCACAAGAGATATTCAATGACCAGAAGAGCTAAATCTTTCCATTGGAGTTACAAAGAGCATGTTCCATCTTGAGTTTCCTTTTTACTTCTTCTAGATGTAGATTGTTGGAGAAAGGTTCTAAAATAGAAATCAAAGAGATGTGGTGAATATTTATGAGTTGTTAGAGTCTTTCCAGAACACCTTGGGTAAATATACCCCTTACATTCCTAACAAGATAACTGATCATTGTACTGGTTTATGGGAATGAGACCTGGTGAAAGGTAGCTGTATACCCATTTGGGTTGGGTACAGTGTGTTTTCCCTCTTTCCTTGATTTAACTAAAGATCCCTTGGAAGATAATCTATGCTGGATAGCAATGTGGTTTACCTCTTTAACAAACTCCCCTTGATCTCCTGGATTAAATACATCAACCCCATTTTCATCAATATTCCCCAGCTGACCCAAGAGACCATCATCTGTATCATCTTCTGAATAAATCACTCTGTATTTATCATTAAGTTCCTGAGAACTTTGGGGGCATATTTTAGTGACTTTATCCTGCATCTGTTCAAGCTCAACTTTCTCTTGCAAGCTAGGGCAAGCCTCTTGTAGTACAATAGTAGGTTCCACACCAATGTTCATTCCTTCATCAGGCATCACTATATTTTGTGGCTGGGCAAGGGCCACATTCTCACTCATTGTCACCTCTGTAGTAGATATCCCATCCTCTCTAGGTTGCTTAATATTCTCTAAACTACTCACCTGATCAGGTAAAAGGTTCCTGTCACTTGCATCAGCCACTTGATGATCATCATACTTGCTATTGTCAGATTCTTCTATCTGCTGTTTGATTGGCTTGGGACCTTTTTCAGCAGTGCCTAGGAAATAAATTGTGTTCTCACTTTTATGCTGAAGAGATATAAAAGCATTTGATGTGGATGGAGCAGAATTTTCTAGTTGTCCACCTTTATACTTAGTTGGAGACCTTTGTTTGAATACTAGTCTTTCGTTGTCACTACTCTTCTTTTTTTGGTTCTGCTATTTATTTATAGTTGCCTTACCTTTATCTATACTTTGTTGCTGCAATGTACCAGTTGGATTCTGCATCCCATGGCATGTTGGAGCTTCTTCTTGTGGACCTTCTCCCTGAGTATCTTTGACCAGCTTTTTCCTAGCAGCCTTATCTTTTTCTTTGACAACACAAGATCTTGCAGAATGACCTTGATGCTTGCAATAAGAACAATATTTAGGGATCTCTTCATACAAAATGGTTTTCCATCTACCTTTACCATGTTCATCTTCATCATAGCCCAACAAAACATGTTGGGGTCTTGACTTGGTGGGGTCAATTTGCAACTTAACCTTAGCCACACTACCCCTAGTTTTCTTGTAAGTTGCAAAATCTAGAAACAAGACCTTGCCAATAGGGGATAAAAGAGGTTTCACTACCTACAGACAATAGTAATGCCAGGGAAGCTTAGGCAAACTAACCCATGCAGGGGCCAATAGGGTTTTTAATTCAAGGTTAAAAGTGGGGGTCCATAATTGAAGTCTCATTAGCTGACCTTGGATGTACATCTTCCTTTTAGACCAAACTTTTGAGTGATCATACTCATTGTCCAGGTCAATAAATAGATGCGCGGAATTAAAATGACTAATTTTAACCTTCCCTTTTAATTCTGTTTGCAGGATAAATTGTCTTCTAATCACCTCTATTTTGGGCATGCTATTTTCAAATTTCCCAATCAAGGTAAACTGATATCTCTTTGCTAATTTTACTTTGAAGTCTTCAGACTCAAACACATTTGCTGGAAAGACTTGTTTGGTTGTTATTCTTGGTGGCTCAATGTGAATAAATTCGGCTTTCATCACCTCTTGTGCTCTCAGCTTCATGGCCAAAGAGTGAGTGACCCTAGGTATAGGGGGTTCATTTCCATGACCAGGTTTGCACCAAACGCCAGTAGTACCTTGAGTCCAAATAGGTACAGGAGCTCCATTCCCTGACATAGACATCGAAACATCCACACCACTCAGAATAGATGATTGAGTAACAGGCAGCTTACCTCCATCATTAGACACTGAGTAATTCAGAATAGATTGCAATTGATCTGGAGTCGTATGTAGTTTCTCTATTGATGCTAGCTCCGATTGATTATGCTTCAGATATGTCGCCGATGAAAATTCTATTGTCACCTCCCCCAGCTTGCCTTGAATTTCTGATTTAGCTTGATTGATGATCTCTTGCGCACATCATAATTGCCCTTCTAAAATTTGAGCTAAGAAGCCATCCGATTGGAGTACATGTTGGGAGTTGAGCGTCACATGAATGGGTGAAGATTTCTGTGGGGACTGGAAAGATGTATGCCGGTCCTATAAGGGAATGTCTGGCAATTGGAGAAGCTCCATCGGTGGCTGAGAAGCCATGGTACTCGCTGTAAAATGAGGGAACTACCAACTATAACTATTGAGAGAGAAATTTTTCTTGGCTACTCAAAATCTCAAACTTACTCAAATCACTCTCGAACTTCCATCGAGAACTTTAAGTTGAACTTGTCAAATACAAATATATGCACGAAACATACCGCAACCCAAATATACTCTCAGATTCCAAAGATTTTAATTATAAACATCAAAGAGGAAACTATAGAATTTAGGAGCAAACAGAGAACAAACCTTATTCAGAGTGATAACATTAAACACTTAAGGTGCTAAGAAAACATACCAGTTGCCAGTAATAGATAATAATAAGAGTAATTTAAGAACCAAATAGTAGGGGAACAAAACAAACAAGATAAAATTAAAACCGTCCCTTCCAAAGCCAAAGCAAAATATGAACTGTAAAGTATTTTTGTTTTCATCTATAGATGTTGTCCAAGTGTGACCATAAAGAGAAGAGAACGGTTGTTTATATGGTGAGCAGTCACAAAAATAAAAGAAAAAGGAATATTTTGTAAATCAATTAAAGAAATTTTTGTTCCTTAAATAGATAGTTGAATCTTTTCAAAATTAAACAAGTCCATTTTTTTTTACCAAAAATAAGTAAGTAAAATAAGTTCAAATTAAAAAGAGGGGCAAACCAGTAATCACAACACTAGACAACCTAAATTTATCATGTAGAATCAAGTACTAAGGATATCATATATTCATAAAATGTGGGAAAAATCAACCAAGGCTAATATTATGGTTTATGATTTAAAATTTACCAAAATTAATCAATTACCAAGTCATACCGATTAGTCAAAACCAAAATTTCCCCAAATAATCAAATACTTCAAATGCTAATCATATTATAACACCAATTAACCATAACACTCATATAATATTTTGAATTACTAGAATGATGTTACCAAATTACACCTCAAAGAACGTATAACATGGTTGCTGTCAAATAAAGAAACCAACAAAGATTGGGGTCGAACCCACATGGAATAGGACGAATATCAATCACAAACTTGCTGATGTAGTCAGAAAGTGCAGAAAGTAAATGGAGGAATTTTGTGAAAACAGTGGTAATTACAATGCTTGATCACTTTAGGTTAAAATCAATATGAGATGAATACTAGGACTGGGTTCATCCTAACGTCCTATCTCCGTAGAATTATCATGCTCATCAAACTGTCATGATGCCTTGTATGCAGAATATATTATATATCACCAACTATCTCTTGACACGCTTTGGTGAATTTCAGTCACCTTCTCTCAATCTCAGAGTATCATATTACTATCCTTTACCCTGGATCCCAGATTAACTATCTTCTCTTGGTCACAAGTTAATTAGATGAAGGTTGGTAGCTTCAAATTACTGATGAGATTTTTTCCTAATCTTGACCTCTCTCTGAGTTATTATCAAATACAGGTGAGTTCTTAGAGTCTGCAGTCTCTAAGAAAGCAATCAATATGAAGAAAACCATAATATATGCATAAAACCAATCAAGAAAGACTTTGAACTTCCTCTACTTTGTTATTCCATTAGGGTTCCCTCAACCCTAGTTAAGATGTTTAGCTGCTCGTTTTTGCAAGAACACTCATAAAATTCATAATATAAAGAATATGAATAATCTTACAATACATGAAGAATGAAAACCAGTATCTTAAACTGTAAAGGTCAAGAACAAGGATTCCAAGATCAAAAGTGTGTCTTAGAATAAATATAATGTTGTAAGTATGTAAAGTGCATCACCGAATAATAAAACATCAATGGGGTATTTATAGTTACATCAGAACCCTAGAAATCTCATCTAAAATAAAGTAGGAAAATCACGTCGGTACCTACCTACCCCACTTACTGGCCATAGGTAGTACCTATGGGTCCTAGGTGGGTTTGTAGGTCCCAGAGTAACTTCCAGGATTCAAATCACCTACTTACGAGGGTACCTATGGGGATCGTAGGTACCATTTATAGCCCGGAGCGAAATTCAACCTTCAGAAATATTTTTTGCTACTTATGACCCCACTTATAATGGGAGTAAGTACTACCCACGGCTCCACTTAGTGGGTGTAAGTAGCCTTATGCAATATTTCATCATATTTATTTGCTTCTTCTGCTCCAAATGTTGTTTTCTTGCAAAACCAACATAAAAACATATCGTATCTAATAAAAAGAGCCTACGTACTTGCACAATTTTCGATTTAAATCATTGAAGGTGACATGAAACCATGGCACATCAACTTAGAACATTTACACGTCTTTAGGAAACTAACATATAACAAATACACTACAATGCTTAACTGAGAGAAACCTAAGGCACCTACGGCAGTCAACTCATTTTAGCTAAAAAACTTTTACCCCTACTATTTCCAACTTTTCAAAACCACTCTGCGGATTTATGTAGCACAATAATATGACACAAAGGAATCAAGCAGTGGAATTACATTATAATAAACAATAAAATGTATATGCAATCTACACTATCCGAACAGATAGATAGTTAGCAACACAACGCATATACTCTTCCCGAAAAGAAGTCCCAACTTCTCACAGTATCATTATGTCAATGCAAGGGACTATGTAACGACATTCATGCTCATAAGAAAATTTTAATCAATGTGCATAGAATATCATAGACTTTACCTTATTTTCTATACCTTATTTTTTCGGACAATTGGACTAGGATTACTATAGGACTTTGCTTGGATAGTAATGTAGGCTTGGAGATAGGTATGGTATATTTAGGATGTAGCGTCTCACCCTCCTTGACACTACACTTATGTTTTGGCTCCACTTCTCAACGATTCTTCTTTTATTTCTCCCTTTCTTCTTTATTGATTTTTTAGATTGGGTCTGGTTTTATTCTTGCTTATCATTTATTCTCTTTCCTTTTCAATTTTTTCATTAATTTTTTTCTTTGATCTCTCTCTTTTACTTCTACCTTACCCAATCTTAATTTTTCTTTTATATTAGACACTTTTATACATACCCAATTCTAATTATACACCCTTATAATAGCCACCGTTAGCTTAGGTGATTTGCCTGAGTTGAGGTGCACAATGTCCAAAGAGGTACCAGGGACAAAATAAGTTCATTGTAACCAATTGGAATGGTGAAAACATGAAAACAAGAAAATAGGTCAATGTAGGCTCAAATTAGGCATCAAGGGATACTTATTCACATTTGGATGGTTAGTTAGGCTAAGAGTGGACTAAGTAAAAAATAACCCATGATCATGTCCTAAACAACTATCCTACAACCTAGGCAAGACTAATCGGGCAAGTTCTGGATTAAATTCTCAAAGGGAACTAGGTAGAGGCCTCACACACATATGGTATTAACTACTACCTGCCTAGTTATGCTAAGATATGATTATTTTGTTCCTAATCCTAATGCCATAACAAGATTCACAATAGTAACACAGATATTTACATCACATAGTTCACCAAAACTTTTGGAGGGGTATTATTTTAACAAGACACTTTGGAACCAACCAAACATGTCAACTGCCCTTAGGTTTCTTATTTTTCTCCGAATTAAACATAAACAAAACAGAACACATATAATGACACAAACACAACCTAAACATGCCATCTCTATAATAAACACACTCCAAGGAAAAGAGACACGATAATAAAAACCTCAAGAGGATATCTAGACTCACAAGTATCCCTACCCCCATAAAATAAGTATACATTGTCCCCAATGTATTGGGCCATTATGTAACCTTAGGTGCGTAGGTACAATGTCAATCATAAATAACATGAATGATCATAAATTCAAAGATAACAGCATACCTTGGGTTGCCTCCCAAGCAATACTTGATTTAATATCGCGCCTCGACGTAGGGACCTTAATTACTCAGACTTCATCAATGTAGCCTTAGGGTTGGCCTCCAGGGTTATCAATACCATTTATTACTGAAACCACCCTCATGTCAGTTGGCTGCTTCATAGATGTATGCATATTGAACATGACTTCCTTATTATTTAACCTGAGCTTAAGGTTACATCTTTCTATATCCACCAATGCTCTATCCGTGGCTAAAAAGGTCTTTCCAAAATTATGGGCATCTCAAAATGAACCTCATAATCTAAGACAACAAAGTTAGCTGAAAAGATGAAGTTGTCCACTTTGACTAAAATATCAGATAATATAGCCATAGTTTTTATAATAGTATGATCTGCCATTAATAACTGCATTATCGTGGGTTTGAGAGGTCTCAAGCCTAATTTTTAAAAAGTGCCAGTGACATCGAGTTAATGCTTGCATCCAAGTCACACAAAGCCCCAACAAACTTACATGTCCCAATAGTACAAGGACCGATGAAAGATTCGGGATCACCTTTTTTTGCACAAGAGATTGAGATGTAATTGTTATACAATGATACAAGAAAAACCTATATCCTTATGACTAGTAGTTTGCTTTTTTGACACTAAATCTATCATAAACTTTACATAGCCAGGTATTTGTTCAAGATCTTCAAGAAGAGGGATATTCACGCTCAATTCCTTTAGCATAGAAATAAACTTCTTATACTTCTCTTCTTCCCTTTTTATTTCAAGCTTTGAGAAAAAGATGGGGAAGGTCGTGGAATAGGTTTTAAGACTGGTTTGAACTTCTTACCCTTTCCTTTATCATTCTTCACTTGATTCTTTACACCTGTCAATTTCTATAATGTCTTGCTATTAGTCACCAACTTCTCAATTTCTGATTTATGTGCATCATCAACATTGATCGTATCATTCGTTACCTTATCAACTATAGGCATAGATGGATCAATAGTAACCTTGCCACTCCAAGTGGTGATAGATAGGCAGTGACTATCGTTTCTTGGATTTTGAAAAGTATTACTCAAAAGAGTGCTCAATTGATGCTGATTTAGAGTAGCCAATATCTGACTAACTGCTACTCAAGCTACTTAATTGCAGTAGCATGTGATTCTGATTTTTGGCTCAATCTTAAAATATCTACCTTAATCTCCTTAAGAAAACTCTCTTGACTCTCTAAACCTTTAACCATCTTTAAAAGAAATGATTCCATCCTCGAATTAGTGATTCCTCAGTGGAAGATATGCATCACTCTTCCTATAGTCATCCTTTCTCCTCTATTCATTATCTCTCTCTACTCTTATCCTTATACCTATCCCCATAATAGTTTTGACCATGATTCATTTTCCTTAAGTACCAAGTATCTTGATTAGACCCTTGTTCTTTGGCTCAGAAACCCTTTATATCTCTGTCTAAGTACTTAGTCTCCTCCTCAGAGTCAAACTCATCATGTCTAATAGAGTTACCTCATGAACCCACTGCTATCACCTTTATTTTATTTATAGTTCCAAATAATTTAGTAAGTAACCCAATCTTTGTCCTCAGATGTGCTACCTCTTGATCCACTATGTCATGTAAGACTCTTTTCTCACTAGAAACACTAATAGCATAAGTACTAGCTCCTCTTTCTACCTTCCGAGTATGCTACCCTCAATTGATTTTATAGACTTGGTCTATGATTTCTGCAGCTAACTCCCAATGAAGGATCATGAAAGCACCACCATTAATAATATCAACAACAACTTTAGTGTTCGTATTTAGGCCTCTATAGAATATCTCAAGCAAATTCCTCCCTGAAATTCTATAATTGGGCAAAGTCATTAATTTCTTCTTGAACCATAACCATGTCTCGTCTAGTGCCTCTAATGTAGTTGCCTAAAATTATAAATTTCATCCTTCAATTATATTATTTTATATAGCGGGAGTATCTATCCAAGAATTATGTTTGCAACTCATTCTAAGATGTAATTGACCTACGAGGTAGTTCCCCTAACCATAACATCGCTTTACTTGTAAAAGAGAATGGGAATAACTCAAGTCCCAAATCTTTCTTACTTACCATAGGCAAATTATAAAGTAAAAATCGCAACAATATTCATGATGTACATGTTTGCATCATCTGTTGGCAAACCATCAAATACATCCTACAGATTAAGAAACTTAATCATGACACTCATAACGTCAAGCTTCACCCGTTGGGGAAACTCAGGAGGAATGATAGGCCCAATATCAATAGGCTCAACATACCCTAAATCTTTCTCTGGATCATCAAACACTAGCAAGTACTGAAAAGCTGGCAAGCACTAAAAAGATAGGGGTGGTTGAGCTCTATTTCTTCTAGCTCTATCACTACTCTATACTCTTTTTCCTATCTTACTCTTTCCTCTTGAGATGCATGATGGTTATTTTCCAATCTCGTATTTTTTAGCTAATAACTGCAAAGTGGTTTGCACGGCTATTTCTTTATAATGGCTCAAATTTTGATGAATTATGCAAAATGTATGCTTTTATATGATTTGAATATTTTACCACTTTCTATGGTTGTGTTGTGGTGTTTTTGGGTATGGGGATGACTGGCATGACTTTCTATGAATTTTGATATGATTTATGCGATATTATAGTTTTTGGTGGCTTCGAGAGCATTATAGTTGACTTCAATCAACATATTTTTATCTAGTGCATCGGATGGTAAAATAGACTATGCCAGCAGATCCAGAACATTGATTGTAGGGTGGTAACATAGTTGGTGTGGTTTTATGGGTTTTAAATCTTATTTTGACTTTTGTTTTAAAAAGTTGTGATTTTAGATTTTGTGGGTCAACTCTATGAAAATGATGCTTTTACAAAATTTTGATATGAGCATTGAGTCCAGAGCATTGAATTTGATAGGGTAGCATAGGTCGTTTGCGTTCACGATATTTCTGGTGAATCTCAAGGGGCCCGCAAAAACTTAAAATTTCACCAAGTCCCCAGCTGGTGTACCACTCAACTGGTGCACCCACGATCGTGAGGCTACTACCACGATTGTGATTGGGAGTGTAGGCTAAGTGTCATGATCATGACACCTAGTCACCGATTGCAATAGCCATTTTATCTAGGTATGGCGATCGTGACACCAAGTCTGCGATTGTGATGCCTGGGTATATAGATACCCATGTTTTGCAATTGTTCACCATTTTTCAATCTTCATCATTTATTTCTTATTTTAAACTCAGATTAAAATATAGAATTTAGGGATTTGGGCCCGTAAGGCCTAAAAGTTATATTTCTCTAATTTAAACCTTTTTCACTTGAGTGAGTTTTTAATGTTATAATTATCATTTCCCCTCAATTTCATCTTCAAAATAACTTCAATTCTCAAATTTTAAATGGATTTTGGGGATTTTTTCCTATTAAAGCTTTAAAATAGTATTTGTTCAATTTTAGCATCATTTTTAACTCATTCTTTCTTGGGTTTTCAGTTGTAGACTTCTAAGCATATGAGGAACACATTTTTGAAATAAAGTTACAATTTTCCCCTTTTTTCTGAAAACCAAATTTGGGGGTCCATTTTGATCTTGACTTGAAAGTAGGCAATAAGGTATCTTTGAATCTCTTTTGATGCATAGATTATATATTTCCATGTTTTAGTTGATTCCAAAACCATTCCTGAGGAGTAAGGCTTTGGGATTGAAGGCTTTTTTTATTTTTGACATTTGAAGTAGGTTATGGCTTAACTTCTTTCAGACTAGGCTGGGTGGTTAATTTTCATACAAAAGCATGTTAAGCGTGTGGGAACTAATCAAGAAAAATTACTATATTACTGTGTTGCACTCGTGTGGATCCTATATGTGATGTATTGTATGGTTTTGGGATATTATTTGTTATATGATATCATGTGGGACCCTATGTGATGTTAATAGCCTACATACATAAAAATAATTGTATCTTGTTTAATGAAGAGCCTATTGTGGTATCAATTGTATATTCTGATGTGTTCATACTCTATTGACATGTGAATCATGTTTGTTTTCATGGATAGTTTGCAATATTAAATGGATATTTGGCTTACTTGGTATATTGGTTGGATATGGAAATACTCATTGTGGTTGATTATGAGGATTATATCCTCATATAATGTACATTCATGAAACATTGATACCACTATGGAAATACTAGAAACACTAGCTTTTTCTAATAGAAAATATGACATCTTATTAAAAAACCCTCCCTCAGGGATGTTCCAAAGAGTAGATATGGTTATGGATTGTATATGGGTTAACGAACCCCCAATGGGTCCTATATTAGAAAGCTTGAGCTCCTAGTTATATATGGATGATCTCATGCATTACATCATCATCATCATCATTCTCATTATTTTCATTGTATTTAATTTATTATACTTATGATGTGATTGTATTTCTACCTTGACTTGTTACCTACCATTTGTTATATTTTCCGTTACTTATACTTGATGTTCTTGAATATGTTTTCGTTTTGGGCTCTATATGTATGTGGTATAATGTATACTTATGGTCTTTTTTGGTGTTTGTTGTAACATGTGTGAGTAGTATAGAACCGTTCATGCAAACGGTGTGGGCTACCATTTGGAAATCTTTTGATTATTGGTGACGTGCCCTTAGTGTATATTTTGTATGCTTTATTATCTACTTTGTTCAGTCGTCCTATGATACTTTCCGACTACAAGTGGACTTTATGCACTCCTACTGTGCCTTTTTGGTGCAAATCCTAGTTTGGGTACACCCCACATTGGTTGATTCAGGTGATATTTGAAGTTTTTTAAGGTAGTGATAGATTTCATGAGTTTGGAGGCTACTACTACCTCTTTTTATTTACTATGCCTTTATTACTATTCAAAGACAGAGTTATTCCTTTGTATTGTATTTTCTTGAGTTGTATTAGTAGTTCTTATATTGTGACACCAAGTTTTGGGAGTTATGAAAAAATTGTTTAGGTTTCTTTCTGCTTTCATTATATTAATTATGGTTTGACATTATTCTACGAGCCTTTCCTTGGGGTTTGAATGTTAATTTCTCTTTTGTATCAGGTTGTATGATGGGATTACTTATCAGGGTTCGCTGCGATAAGTGCTATCACGGCCCTTGGATTTTTGGGTCGTGACAAATTAGTAGTAAAGCATCCAGGTTCATTAATCTCAATGATGTAAGAATTAGATGTCTAATACAGTGTCACAACCCGATTTCTCAAGTTATAATGGCGCCTACCTTATCCCCCTACTAAGCAAGCCAAGCCATAACCCGAAATAATAGATAACGGGCTAATAGGCAGAAATTAGAAAAGATCACGTATAATGATAGCAACAGTAATAAAAAGTAACTGACAAAAAGTAAAAATATCTCAAATAGTAAAACGAGGAGTGTAAAAGGACCAAATACACAAAAGAAACACTCCCAAGACCTGGTAAGGTTAGTACTAGAGCCACTACTAAAATATACCCAGAGTACTAGACAGAATCCAAATAATACCCAATATACATAAGTAGTCTCGAGTACAAAAGACTAAACCAGAGTAAATAGAGAAAGATCAACCTCGAACAACGGTATACTCACCCTGCTACGAATTAGTACAGGAAGGTTGGAGTTAGGGGTGGGCATAAATACCAAAAAATCAAAAAAAACAAAAAACCAAACCGAAATTTAATTTTGGTTTCAATTTTTCAGATTGATTTCGGTTTTTAATTTTTAAATTTTGGTTAAACGGTTCAGTTTTTGGTTTTCTTAAAAAAAATTAGTTAAATAGAAAAATCAAAAACAAAAATTATATAAATAATATTATAATATATATATATATATATTATTAATTTATTATATGTATAAAATAATACATATTATCAATATATTATATTATAGTAATTATATATACATTTTAGTAACCCTAATTCCTACTCCAAGGCGCCACTTTTGATTTACACCACTGGTGATTCAGCGAAATAGATGAAATATCGGCAATTTACTCCCTTTCTTTACAACAACACTGCGATCGATGACCTACAACCGTAACCCGCAACCCACGAATTTTGTGTTTCCTGTTTGTTGAGCTGCGTCGATGACTGTGGTCTATGTGTTTGAGGCGGCGGAGGTGACTATGGACTGTGCTTTTTGTTTGTTGAGCAACAACCGCTGATCGGCGGCGACTGTTGTTTTCCACTTATTTGGTCTAGCGATTGCCAATTAGTCAGCCTTTAAAATATGTCTAGTCCGGTATTTTTTTTGTGATTTTCATTTAACTTGATAGTTTAAGGTTAAAGGCTGAGAACTAATAAATAAAATATGTTATTTTCACAGATTGGAAGTAGGATAAGTGATGATGAAGCATCGAATGAAAATATTTTAGTTTCATGTCAAAATAAAGTTGAAATTGCGGTTGAAGCTGAACTATAAAAAAAAAGGTCATGGAACCAAGGGCAAGATGTTGGCAGCGGTTCGACAAGATTATTGATGGAAAAATCAGAGCTAAGAAAGCACAATGTAAGTATTATGGAAAAAATTATGTTGTTGCTTCAAGTGCTAATGGTACTTCATTAATGAATAATCACATGTTAAAATTATGTCCTTACCGCCCTAATGTTGGTGTGAAAGAAAAAGACTGTCAAACAAAATTAGGTTTTCTACTATCTTTCATGGATGAAAAGGGAGGAGCATTAGGTACTTGGACATTTGATCAAGGACGAAGTAGGAAAGCTTTAGCTCAAATGATAGTTGTTGATGAGTTACCGTTTAGTTTTGTTGAAAAAGAAGGCTTTAGAAATTTCATGAGAGTCACAGCCCCACAGTTTCATATTCCTTCTTGTAGAACCTTAAGAAGAGATTGTTATCAGTTCTACAATGAAGAGAAACAAGTTTTGAAAAAGATTTTCAATGAAGTAAGTCCAAAAGTTTGTCTTACGACA
Source organism: Capsicum annuum (assembly GCF_002878395.1). Classification (NCBI taxonomy): domain Eukaryota; kingdom Viridiplantae; phylum Streptophyta; class Magnoliopsida; order Solanales; family Solanaceae; genus Capsicum; species Capsicum annuum. The sequence continues at coordinate 60,168,462 of NC_061117.1, forward strand.
GATACTTGGATGTCTATACAAAAGATTAACTACATGTGTCTAACAGCTCACTTTATAGATACAAATTGGAAATTGCATAAAAGAGTGATAAATTTCTATCCAATTTCTAGTCATAAAGGTGTTGATATGGCTTCTTCCATTACTAATTGTTTTCTTGAATGGGTTTTGGATATTGTTTTTAGTATTATAGTTGATAATGCTAGTTCCAACGATGTTATAATGATAGAAATGTCTAAATAATTAAGTAATTAGGGAACTAACATAATGGAGGGTCAACATCTTCCTGTGCGGTGTATAGTACATATTCTTAATCTTATTGTGGAAGATGGGCTGAAGGAAATTGATATGTCTGTCAAGCGAGTGAGACAAGATTTGAAGTATGTTAAACAATCTGCCACGAGAGTTAAAAAATTCAAAGAATGTTGTGAATCTCAATTGATAACTTGTAAGAAATCTTTATGTTTAGATTTTCCTACTCGATGGAACTGTACATACTTGATGCTTGAAACAGTACAACATTTTGAACTTGCATTTGAAAGATATAGTTTCTATGATAATGGTTTCTTGGATTATCTCCGTACCTTTACTTGTGAAGATGGAACTAAGGCAGGTGCCTTGTAAGTGAGGACTGGGAAACTGTGAGGAAAATGGTAAAAAATTTTAAAACCTTTTATGTTCTTACTTTGAAAGTTTCTGGTTCAAAATATGTTACTACTAATACACACTTTGTGGAAATTGCTGAGCTTGATCTAATTTTGAAAGAGATAATAGAAAATGAAGATTCTAATTTGAAAAAAAATGGCAGCAAATATGAGGGAAAAGTTCAGAAAGTATTAGGGTACTCTAGAGAAAATAAACAAAATGATCATTATTTCATCTGTTTTGGATCCCCACAAAAAACTTGAATATGTTCCTTTTGCAATTGTGGACATGTTTGGAAAAGAAGTTGGGGACAAGTTGTCCGATTCAGTGGAGTCATATATGAAAGCCTTATTTGAGCTTTATGTTAAGAAATAAAAAAACTCTTCATCTTTATCCACATCTTCTTGTTCTGGGAATTCTTCATCCGTAAGTGGTTATGGAAGCTTTCAAGGAAGAGAAATAATGAGAACAAAACAAAAATTTAAGAAGCATAAAGAAATTAGTGGAGGTTCAAGCAATAAATCTGAGTTGGGAAAATATCTTGCTGAAGAAATTGAGCCAGATTCGAAACAATTTTATATATTAGGTTGGTGGAAAGTTAATGAGCCTAGATTTCCTATTCTCACTGATATGGCTCATGATATGTTAGCCATTTCTATTTCCAATGTCGCATCTGAATGTACATTTAGCATGGGAGGTCGAGTTATTGATCCCTTTAGAAGTTCATTAACTCCTAAACTAGTGCAATCTCTTATTCAAGATTGGCTTGGAAGTGAATCTACTCCAATTAATATTGAGGAAAATTTAGAGTATCTTGAGCAACTTGAAGTTGGTAAGAATTTTATGATTTTGTATTCATTATATTAAAAAAAATTCTTATTTATATTGCACATCAACTAACAAGTGTCTTATATTTTTTTAGAAATGGCTTGTAGTGGCACTGAGTCTAGCATTGTTGATGTGTAGTTGTCAATAAGCAAATATGAATTGTAGGTAAGTTTGTTTTTAGGTTCTTCTTCTACTACTTCTACTATTTTCTTAATTTAATGAGTTATGGACTATGGGTTTTTTCTCTCAGCTGTACACTTCTTAGGATGTGGTAAGAATTAAGATTAGTATTTTGTATCATATGGTTGATATTTTTTTGTTTTTTACTTGATTGTTTTATTATTTGGATGATCTGTAATGTATTGTGTTGTGTTTTGCTGATCTGTAGAAGTTTTATGAGTCGTTTGATGAAGTGTTCGATGGGAAATGGATTGTGTCCAAAGAGGAGCATTCAGGTGAATTTATGGCATTTTCTACTTAACATGGTAGTTTATTGCATTTTCTTTATTTTACATTTGGAATGGAAACGAGTACTGCATCACCCAAGAAACTCTGTATGTTAGTCCCAACGATGACATTGCTCATTACCATAAAGAACTTGATGCATATGAAGTAAGTATACTGGAGTCTATTAGTCCCATTTATCACATTTCTCATAGAGAACTTGATGCACATGCTACAACTACACTGGAATTTGACACAAACTCCTTCTTGGTTCCATACGTTCCCCAAGATGAGGATTACTAGAATTCTTGGCACTTTAATTTGCTCTAATGTTGCAACGTCCTTGTTTTTGCAGGGTTGAACATGAGATCCATGATTTTTGCAGCTATATTTTTGTCGATATAGACTTCAATAATGTCTAGAGCACTTCTGTTCCTGTTGATCTTTCTTTCTTGAGATGGATCCACTTATCGCTATTGTTTTTCAGTACATTTTCCCTTTCTTTAGCAAATGGTACTTTACAGTAACTTTAGTTGAATTGATGGAATATTTTGCACTCTAGGTTTACATAGTCTCAATGACTCTTCTTTCGACGTTTTGTTTTGATCAAAACTAAGGTTCTCTTTCAGTGTTGGTTGGTTTAAGTTAGTGTTACTTTTCTGTTCTGCTGGTGAGCAGGTCTTTACCATTCTTGTTCTATCTACTAAGCTAAATCCAATGCTAGTTTGTTGCGTTGAAAAGTTTAGGTCGTGCACGGTCTATGACAACTCTACAACAAAATGAAGTTTAATATTGTTTAAGCTGTCAAAGCACCGTCTGGGGGTAAATAACTCCGGTTACTAGTAGCAGGAAAACTTTGTTGCCTTTGTAATATGGCTTTGTTCTCTTTAAGCAATCTGTAGAATTATTGGTACATCCATTCGTGAGGAAATGTATGAGTTATGGTCTTTTTTAACAATTCACTAAGCAATTCACGAGAAATTTATGAGTTTTGTGTTTGTTTTGTGGACAGGACTGTTTATTGAAATTTATATACAATGATCAATGACGTTATGTATTATGTTAAGCTTATGATTATTTCATTACGTTTCATTCATGTTGAGTTACTTATAGTTATTTATATTTGAGAATGAAAAATAGATTTGAAAAAATCATTTTTCTTAAAAAATCATCAATTTTAAATGATCAGTTATGAAAAAGAGAGGCGCTCTACTTTAATATTTCAAACCGAAATAAAAATCCGAAATAACCGAACCGAATTTGTAGAAATCGAACCAAACCAATTTTATTTCGGTTTGGTTATGGTTGTCATTTTTGTCAATCCGAAAATCGATAAACCGAACCCATATTAAACAATCAGATCAAACCAACCGAATGCCCACCCCTAGTTGGAATCACGTCAATGACGGTTACTAATACTCGGATCTGTATCGGTGAAAAGATGTAGAAGTGTAGTATGAGTACCAAAGCAACGGGTACTCAATAGGCATCATCGGCCGACTGAGCTCAATACAGAAAAGGTATAACTACAATGAGAGGATGTAATCTAAGTCAACAGTAAAAAGGAACAGAAAAGTAAACAACTACCAAGCTACGCCAATGAGATAGAGAAATAAATGTAAGCGATCAAAAAATAAATAACGTAGTATTTACAAACAAATCAAACATAACCTAATTGGACCCCCGTAAGTCCGCTAGGCACACAACATAACCTAACTAGACTTCCATAAGCCCGCTAGGCACACTGAAGAAGACAATTAACCCAACCGTTCCCCCATAAGTCGGCGGGACACACAAGTAGCAATTAAAGAAAATAAACGTAAGTAATCTGTAACTGAACCAATCCCAAGAAATCATGATAGTCATCAAGATGTGCACCGGACTTGAACCGGCACCAATAGGTAGTAACGAGAGGCCAGATACCGAACTCAAACTGGTAGTGATGGATAATAATAAGAGAACATGTGTTGGATTTGAACCATACATAGTGGGTAATAACGATAGGCCACATATATAGAACTCATAATCAAATACCAGACTCGAACCAAAACTCAAAGTAACCACAACCATAATCAGATGCCGGACTCGAACCGAAACTCAAAGTAACCACAACCATAATCAGATGTCGAACTCGAACTAAAACTCATAGTAACAATAATAATCAAATGTTGAACTCAAATCGAAACTCATAGTAACAATAATAATCAAATGACGGGCTCAAACCGGAACTCATAGTAACAATAATAATCAAATGCCGGACTCAAATTGAAACTCATAGTAACAGTAATAATCAAATGTCGGACTCAAACCGGAACTCATAGTAACAATAATAATCAAATGCCGGACTCGAACCGGAACTCATTGTAATAGTAATAATCAAATGTCGGACTCGAACCGGAATTCATAGTAACAATAATAATCAAATGTCAACGTTCAATTAATCATCTGCCAATCTTAATTTAAAAAGGTATAAATTCAAGATTTTGCAATTTAGTTTCACGTCCTAAAGTAATAGATGCTATATTATATTAAAAGATAATATTTTAATATTTACTACAACGGGGTCCTAATCCGGATAAATAAGACAATATATATATATATATATATATTAAATAATATGCATCTACAAGTACTTATCCAAAGCTAGCATAATAGTTTACATTTTCAGTAACTAAGTTCAATCTAAAGATAGGGTAAACCTAGCCTACCTTGACGCCAACGCTAAAAAGCCCTTCCGCGAAGCTTCAAAATAACGCTAGTAAACCCCGAGCTTGAATGATTGATTCGGTTAATTAACTTTAATTTTTATTTGATGCTCAAAAGGTTCCAAGAAATGTTTTTCGCCCACAAATGATACTACAAAGTATGTATATATATTCGTGCTGCAGTATATGTGAACATAAGAAATTTTGTTAAAAAAAAGTTTCTATTGAATATAATCCATTGCAAAGTATATATATATAGATGTATAAAAGAAGATAGGAATTTAATCAAGTGGCACATGTATGGCTGCCACTAAGCAAAAAGTTGCTATCAACATATCATTTTCCATGTGTCATGGCATTGGCCATAATCAATTATTTTTCTACACTGTATACATATTTGGGTATTGCATAAATTCATGGTAAAATAATTATAATATTTTGAATACATCATAATTAATATAAAATTATTTCTAACAAAACCTCTATTATATAATAATATTTTAACATTTTTAAATTTACTACCTCCACTTAAAATATTAATAAATCATAAAGATTCTATTATCAAGTGATATAAATATATCATCACTTAAAGAATTTTACCAATATAAAAAATATTCTAGAAGGGTACTAAATTATATTTCTACCAAATGCCAAATTAAATTAAATAATCCATGATACTTTTAGATAGTCCTAAAATTATATGATAATACAGGAAAATAGCTGTAAGGGTCATTACATAGAGTCTCATTGATCAGTACGTAGACGTCTGTATCAATCTTTGAGAGGGTATTCGATATTTATAGGAATTTTCCTTATTTTGTTCCTTATCGTATGGATTCCTTTCATACCTTGTGTTTTGAGTCATAATTCACTATTTTTTTATGCAGATGGTGACGACTAGTTCTTGTAAGGTTAGAAATATAGAGCCTTTATCCGAGAAGAGAACCTAGTCTACAGTGTGAGTCGTGAGTCATACGAGGACTCGAGGTAGTGGATGAGCATGTGGATCTGCCCCATCTAGGAGCAGTTCTAGGGGACTTTCCCTTGAGCCTCGTGTTGAGAATATTAGAGGTGTGGGTCCTACTTCAGTTCCACCGAGTTCTTCTACCCCAATTTTAGAGAGGTTGTTGGTTCTCTTGTTGACCCATTTGGAGGGTTCTTCTTTGAGTATGCTAGGTGTTCCCCTAGCTCTGGGTATTGTACCTCCATCTATGCCAGAGTCTGCTTATGGTATTCCTTTAGTCCGTAGTACAGATCCTCCAGTTTTATCTACTTTTACTCTTAGTACTCCTCAGACCCCAAGTATTACTCCTCCTTTACCACCTACACTGAGTATGGTATTTCTAGATCAGGAGTTCAGCCTTAATTTGTGTTTTCTCCTCATTTGGGACATCAACCTTCTAGATTCACCATGCTTCCTCTTGTTGCGAGTACAATAATCTCTTTAAGGATCAAAAGAGGTTTGAGAGATTTAATCATTTGGCATCTCCTAGATTCAGTGGTGTTGTGGGCGAGGACACCTATGAGTTCCTAATTGATTTTTGAGAGAAGTTGTATAATTTAAGTTTACTTGAGTCAAGTGGGGTTGCTTATTTTACTTATCAGTTGAGAGATATTGCCATAAATTTTTGGAGGTCGCTTATTAGTTACAAACCTCTTAATTCTCTTGAGATGACTTGGGATCTATTTATCGAGGCCTTTTTGGAGAGATTTATGCCTTACAGTCTAAGGGATCGGATGAGAGATAAGTTTGATCACCTAGAGCAGGGCTTCATGACTATTGCAGAGTATTAGGTACACTTTCATGCCTTATTTAGATATTCTTATGCTAACATTGCCACCGAATCTAAGAAGATTTAGAAGTTTGTGAAGGGGTTGGATCTTTTTTTTCAGTTGTCTACATCTCAGATGGTTTCATTTGGAGTATCTTTTCAGAGTATAGTGGATCATTCTAAGATGACTGAGGGTATTCTTCAAGCATCTTAGGGAGGCACCAAGAAGGTGCGCCATTTTGGTGAGTTTAGAGGTCACACTTCTCTAGGCAATAATTTTAAAGGTTCTCATAGTTATTATGGTAGGTTAGTGTAGATAGCGTTGCAGGGCTCAGGTAGTGAATCCTCTAATTTAACGATTAAGGGTGGTCTCTTGGGCCCAATGGTACCTTCTTCAATTGAGTTGGGTTGTAGAGGTTTCTTAGTATATGATGAGATTGGCTATCTTACCAAGGACTACCCCCATCGTGTAATTAGAGATACTCCTATTTCAACTATGAGAGGTAGTGATTCTACTAGAAGTGCGAGAGGTAGAGGTAGTGGAGCCCATGGTGGTGGTAGAGGGGCAACTCAGCTAGTTGGTGGTCATGGACAATGCTTTGCTATACCCGCCAGACCAGAGGTAGAGGCTACTGATGCTGTTATTATCAATATCATCCCTATTTATTTTAGATCTGCATCAGTGTTATTTGTTCCGGGGATTGACTTTATCCAATGTGTCTGCATATTTTGCTTCGAGTTTTGATTTTATTAGTGAGCCTCTTGCGATGCCTATTTCTGTATCTACCCTAGTAGGAGAATCCTTTAGTGGATCGAGCATACCAATCCTGTATTGTGACTTTTGTTAGGTGTGAGACTTGGGTAGATTTTTTTGTATTAGATATGTTTATTTAGACATGATCTTGGATATGGATTGGTTGTCTCTTTACCATGCTTTCTTAGATTGTTATACTAAGACTATGACACTAGCTTTGTTGGGTATACCGAGGATAGCTTGGAAGGGTGTACTTTATTTTGGTCCTAAGTGGGTTATATTTTATGTTCAGGCTCGTCGATTGGTTAAGAGGGGATATTTGTCTTACTTGGATCATATTCATGATATTAGTGTTATTTCAATTCCTTCTTTGGATTCTGTTTGTATTGTTCGCGAGTTTATGAATGTGTTCCTTACATATTTTTCTTGTATGCTTCCACATCGTGATATTTATTTTTCTATTGATATTGAGTCAGGCACCAATCTATTCTATTTTTTCATATAAAATGGCCCCAATCGAGTTGAAAGAAATGAAGGATTAGTTGTAGGAGTTATTGGATAAGGGATTTATCCCATTGAGTATGTTTCCTTAGAGTACGACTGTCTTGTTTGTTAAGAATAAGGATAGATCTATGTGGATGTGTATCGATTATTGGTAGTTGAACAAGGTGAAGGTTATTAATAGGTATCCTCTTCCTCTTATTAATGATCTATTTGACCAACTTCAAGGTGTCGCGGTGTTTTAAAAGATTGATTTAAGATCTTGGTATCACCAATTGAGTATTAGAGCTTCGAATGTTCCAAAGACAGCCTTTTGGACTCAATATGGTCATTATGAGTTCTTAGTTATGTCCTTTGGGTTGACCAATTCCCCAGCCGCATTCATGAAGTTGATGAATTAGGTGTTTCAACTGTATATCGACTCCTTTGTTATTATATTTATAGATGATATCTTATTTTATTTCAAAAGAGAGGTTGATTATAAGGAGTATTTGCAGATTTTACTTCAGAGATTGAGGGATGAGAAGTTATGCCAAGTTCTCTAAGTGTGAGTTTTGGTTGGAGTCTGTTTATTTCTTGGGTCATGTGGTGACTAAGGAGGATATTACGGTTGATCCATCAAAGATTACAGTAGTTCGTGATTGGGCTAGGACTACTTTGCCTATTGAGATTCTGAGTTTTGTTGGTTTGACAGGTTATTATCAGCGTTTTGCTGAGGATTTTTCATCGATTATAGCTCCGTAAACCAAGTTGACTCAGAAGAAGATTTCCTTTCAGTGGTCTAATACTTGTGAGGCGAGCATCCAAAAGCTTAAGGATTTGTTGACTTCAGCTCCTATCTTGAATTTGCCAAGAAGGACATGGGTTTCACTGTCTTTTGTGATGCTTTAGGTGTTGGGTTAGGTATTTTGTTGATGTATAAAGGTAAGGTGATTGTGTATGCTTCTCGTCAGTTGAATCCCCATGAGAAGAATTGCCCTACCCATGATTTGGAGTATATGCCATTATTTTTTCTTTGAAGTTATATAGGCACTACTTGTATGAAGTCTGTTATGAGATTTTCTCGGATCAGTGCAATCTTCAGTACTTCTTCACCTAGTGAGATCATGTCTTGAGTTGCTTAAGGATTATGACTTAACTATTCTCTATCATCTGGGCAAGGCTAATATAGTTGTAGATGCCTTGAGTTGGAAGTTGACTAGCATGGGTAGCTTGGTATATCTTTTGACCCAGAAGAGGCCTTTGGACTTAGAGGTTTAGTCTTTAGCCAACCAGATGGTTAGTCTTGATATTTTGACACCTGGTATGTTTTGGTATTTGTGGAGGCTAGGTCTTCTTTGATGGATCAGATTCGAGCTCATCAGTTTGATGATGTTGGATTAAGTTTAATTCAGGATTAGGTGTTGAGTGGTAAGGCTAAGGAAGCCTTACTTAATTTAGATGGGGTTTTGAGGATTGTCAAGCGAGGAAATATGTTCCCCAAGAACTTTTACATAGAGACTTAAATAATTATTTTGAGAAATTAACTTATTAATCTCTAATAGTGATTCGACCAACATCATTATTAATGAATTTTCGGTATACAGAATAAGTAATACCCGTATTATTAGGAAGTATAAAAGGTGATTAGGGGGGATAAACACATTCAATAATACTGCCACTAGTATCTTGGTAAGATCTTTCTATCACATTAATATTTTTAGGCAAATATGCAGATAGAAATCATGGTGCAAAACAAATAATCTGATTATGCAATGCACACATTTCATAGAATTCTTCTGAAATATTTTTCATATCGTCAGAACTATAAATTTCGAAAAACCATGTTCTAAAGCTTTTCCAGTTTTCACCAAAGAATTCTCTTTTTAACATAATTTCTTACCCGTGAGCCAGGACTAAAATCTATTTAATGTGGAACCATTTAAACCATTTTTAGAAATCAATATAAGGATTTTAAATACTGTTGACATCAAATTTCATCTCCGAAAGAGTTGGATTTTCTTATCAGAAATATTATCATTATCTTGAACTATATGAGTTTTAGGATTGATTTTAACCTTTTCAACATTTCTAAAAGAATTATGCAACTCTTCAGAGTTTAAAGTATGCAAGGATGCAACATGATTCCTAGCTAGGCCATAAACAGGTGGTTCAATAGGAGAAATATATTGTCTAGCAGGCATACTACGAGACATAGCAAAGGAATTTCGACAAGAAATAGTAGAATTATCATCAAATTGAAGAAAAAGTTTTCTATCAGAGTTTTGAGTTACATGAGTTAATTCTGAATTTGTCACTTCTCCTGTAAGCTGTTTGGGAGAAACGACCGAATTTAAAATTCATGTGTCAGGGAAGTTAATTTCTTCCCATCTTATAGGCATTCTGGTACTAACCTTGGATTTTAGAAAATTGGTTTCTATAAGAATGGTATAATCAGAAGGATCTTCAATTAATCTACATTTAGGAGTCATTGTAGTCATAAGATGGTAATAAATGCGATAAGATACTCCTATAAGTTCATATCCAGGGGCATAATTATAACCATGGGGTTTTACATTTAAGGTCAATACATCAAGAATATTTCTATCAGTCAAAGATAATTGTAAATTTGGTTGAACATTAAAATATATAGGGCCATATGCAAAAGTAGATTCAATAATTCCCATTAAAAATTGTCTAAAATTTAGATTTCTAGCATCACGTAGTGTTGCTAAAAATGTTTCTGGGAGACCTCTCAGAGTAAGGGGTTTAAAAGCAATTTGTACTAAGATAATATGCATGAAATTATAACGATTTTTAAAAGTATCTACATCATTTTTATTAAGCAAGTGAATAGTTTTTTCATCAGTATTTAAGGCAATAGATTATTCGGTAGTTTTAACAATTTGTTTAAGAAGAATTTTATCAAAATATCTGTATTCATAAATAGTTGTTATGTCGATATTTGGAAGAGTCCATTTATTTAATAAATTGAGATTTTGAGGTAAATCTGCCTCTTCAAGTTTAGTACTTTTTGTAGTAACTTCTCCCAAATCCATATTTTAAAATTTCACGCCTATGCTTAAATCTGTCACACCTAATACATCAGATAACTATGAAATAAGCAGGCTCTGATACTATTTATGACAAGGATCCTAAAGCAGAGGTAAGCCACGCTGCGTTCAGACTTATCATAAGAATATTGGCTTAAGATTTAGTTGAAATATCGAAACAAAAACACCAATCAAAATATAAGGGAATGTCAAATAGCTTAATAACTGTATGGAAATCTTTTACCCAAACAAAAAGCCTGTCAGAGATTTAATATGCTTAGGTCGAACCCATGTCTTTAAAAGTTCTAATTGTACAAAAGTCGCTCTTTTTTCTATCAAATTTACAGGCTAAAGAGGCACAACTTACTAGACGGATTCACTGAGACCAGGCCAACTTAAGACATATTAAACTCGACAATACCACCATTTTGGAACCAAGTTAGAAGCTATTTAATATTTTTTCATATTTAGATAAAGTCTGGATTCTTCATAATTATCTAATAATAGGAGTTAGATTTTTAACATAGACATGAGAATTTTCTTAGCTGGACATGGTCACGGCTGGCAGGAAGAAGGAGTATAAAAAGTAAGTTAAAAGAATAGAAACTATGTACCTTGAAACTGGCCGGATGGAAACCCTGAACAGTATTAAACGGTGGATATCTACCTTTTATTTATCTTCGCAGTATATTACAAAGTAGAGAGAGAGCTAGGCTTAGAGAGAGAAAGGGAAGGAAAACTCATGCCTCCTTATACAGAATGAGGCATTTTTTATAGAAAAAAAATTTGCGCATAGTATTTTGGGTCCTACAGTGGGTCCCTGCATATAGTATTTTCACTGTTACAAATGGGCCCTATAATAAAACATAGTAATTAGTTGTTGGGGCCTGCTTGTTCTGTTTTGTCTTTTTCTCTTTTCTTCAGTTGATAGAGAAATGCTTCGGTTTTTTCGAACTCTTCATTTGTGAGGATATGGTCTGGAGGTAGTGACTGTGAATCACAAATATCTTCAGTGTTTTATGCTTCTTCACTTGTAATGCTTTTCATAGAAGTATCTGAACTTTGTTCTATCATTTTTAGCAGTTTATTTTGAACTTCTTCTAAGTATTTTCAATCATTTCCAGTTTATCTCCTTCTTGTATGGAGATTCTTCAAGAAATATAGTTTAGGCATTTGTCGTTGATAATTTCTTTTTGTGGAGCATGAGCATATTCAGCGTTTTTTCTTATAAAAGTTAGAAAACAAAATCAATACACCTGATTCACTACTAAAGAATCACCTATTAGGGTAGATACATGAATAAGCATGGAAATAAGCTCACTAACAGAATCAAACCCAAAGCAAAATACACAGACACATAGGAGAAAGTCAATTGGGGATCAAATAATACATATACAGGTCTGAAACAAATGGGGACGATACCAATAATCACAACATCAGAAGTCTCTGCCTTAGATATGGCTGGTATTGCATAAAACTACCTACGACCACCAATGCCCTGAGTGGTCCCACGACCATCTCTACGAGCTCTATTACCTCTACTCCTCGCATCTCTGGTAGCACCCCTACCCCTCACAACTAAAATAGGAGTAGCTCCAATCACACGATGGGAACAACCCTTGGAAAAATTGCCAAACTCATCACACACAAAGTAACCTCTATGTATCGACTCAATAGAAGAAGGTACAATTAGGCTTGACCAAATATCCTGAATTGCTGAATGAGAAAATCCACCACCTAAACTCTGCAAAGCTGCCTACACTGACCTACCCTGATATCCTAGAGCACCTTTGAAATCTCTACCAAGAGAAACTTGACCTCTAAATTCACCAAAACAGCGTACCTTCTTGGCGCCTCTCTGAGATACCCAAATAATACCCTCTGTCATATTCGCATGATCCATAATGCTATGAAAGAATGCTCCAAATACAACTATTTAAGACGTAGCCAACAAAAAAGAGACATTCAAACCCTTTAGAAACTTTTGAATCTTCTCAAACACGCTGGAAATATTGGTATAGGAATATTTGAACAAGGCATGAAAGACTGCCTCATACTCTGCAACAGTCATGGAGCCCTCCTCCAAATGAACAAACTTATCACTCATCCGATCCCTCAAACTGTAAGGCATAAATTTCTCTAGAAAGGCATCAACAACCTGATCCCACGACAACTCAAGAGCATAAACAAGCCTACAACCAACAAATGATCTCCACCAATCTCTCGCAGTATTTCACAACTGATATGTAGTATAAGCAACCCCATGCCACTCTAACGAACCCAAATTATGCAACTTTTCTTAGCAATTAATCAACAACTCATAGGCATTCTCATCCACAACACCACTGATTCTATGAGGTCCCAAATGATTAAATCTCTCAAACCTCTGCTGATCCTCAGAAGACATCACAATACTCATAACAAAGAAAGCATAGTGAATCTAGAATATTGAGATCCTATTTAAGGAGGTAACATAGATGAAGGTTGAACTCCTAATCTCAGTGCAATATATTTAGATGTCAGAACCAAAAAGGAATAGTACTCGGGGTCTGAGGAGTACCCAAAATAAAGTAGGAACAATAGGAGGATCCAACTCTGAAATGAAGGAACACTCGGTATAACAAAAGGAGAACGCTCTAAACGGGTCAGTAAATGCACCAATAATCCCTCCATCACTAGGGAAGATGAACTCTGAAGAAATAAAGTAGAAACTACACCTCAAACCTGCTCAATATGAGGCTCAAGAGAGTGTCCCCTAGAACTCCTCCTAGACGAGGCTAAACCATGAGCCTGTCCCCCCTCCCAAGTCCGTCCACGGCTTGAGGCTCATTTTTGGGGTGAAGGCTCTACATCACCTCTCTTATAGGATTTAGACAACACCATCAATGCAGAAAGAGTGAAACATAACTCAGAACACAAGATATGAAAGAACTTCACATGATAAGGAATAAAATAATGAAAGTTTCCTAAAGACATCCTATAACCTTTTAAAGATAGATACAGACGTCTACGTATCGGTCCACGAGACTTTATTAGACATCTTGTTCTTACACCATTGACACTAATGAATCTTGGCTGCTTTGATACCAAATTGTCACGACCTTAAAATGAGGTCATGATTTCACTTGTCACGACATACCTTGACAAGTAAGGCTATTACTCAAACTGATACAGAAAGAGAAAAAGAAAAAAATAACCTAAGGTAAGGCTTCTAAAATGAAGCCGAACCATACAAGTAATTATAGTAATGCAGAAAGAACATATCCAAATACCATATATTTCCAACACTAGGTGTCAATAGTGTAAGAACTACTAATACAAATTATGAATCAAATACATCAAAAATATCCACACAAGGTCAACATTTGTCTATGAATACTAATAAGTACATACTACTATAGAAAGATAGAGGAGAACTCTGAATGCATGAATTTCTAACCACTACCTTCAAAGCTACAACAATCGCCCAAGTCAAGCAAGCTGTGGTGCACTCGAGATAGGACTTGCATAAGAAATGAATAGTAGGCGTGAGTACGGTCCACTTGAACTCAGTAGGTATCATAGGAAGACCAAGAAAAGTAGTAAATAAAGCATACAAAATATACACTAAGGGCATGTCACCTGCAATCAGAAAATGTCCTACAACAGTAGCCCACACCGCTTGCACTAACAATTCTATAATTTCCATATATAATAAAATAAAAAACCAGATAGGGATGCAAATATACATAATATCACATACAAGTATAAAAAAAGAGGAACATGTATTATCAAGATCATAAAGTACAAATAAAGGAAGATAGAACAATTAGACAGTAACTAGTCAAAATATAGAACAAATAAGTAGATGCCAAGTCAATATGGCAATACAAGCATAACATAAACATAATAAATCAAGTGCAGTGTATATTATTATTATGATGATGATGATGCACGAGGTCATTGCACAACTTTTAGGATTGTCGCACATTCCCGTAAACGCCCACAATGGAAAGCCTTTTGACGTGGGACCCATGAGGGGTTTGTAAACCCATATACAATACATATATATATATATACACATATATATCCATACCTCTTCCTTGACCATCCCTCGGGGCGGAGGGGGTTATAAGATATCATATTTTTATCATAAAAAGTTGTTGTCGGTGTTTATCAGGTGTTGCCACAGCAGTACCATTTATTTCATGAATGAGTATGATATGAGGATGTAATGTTCACAACAATTCACATGATGTATTTCCAGGACCAACCACAATGATACATTTCCACAACCATGTGAGCTAATATTCACTCATTATTTTCACCATACATGAATTTTCACATGTTTCATATTCCAATAAAGTATGAATATAATTTCAATACACCAATGGTACCAATTAGTCATTTTCAAAAACATAATACAATTATTCACATGTATTCAAGGCAATTAATATTGCATAGGACCCCACATGGTCACAAATATCACATAACATCTCAATTTCAACAATTACATCATATATAGGCCCACACAAGCACAACACATTAATAGACATTTGTCATGATTAGTTCACACCTTAATAGGCATTTTGTACCTATATTAACTATCCAACCTAGTCTGACAGAGTTAAGTCATAACTTACCTCAAAAGTCAAAACTAGACTGCTACACTTTGAACCCATGACCTTACTTTTTATGAATGATCTCAAAAATAACTAAAATCAAAAATATAAAATCTATGCTTCAAAATAAATCCAACAATACCCATATTGCCTATTTTTGATTTGGGGTCAAAACGGACACCCAGAATAGATTTTCAAAAAATAAGGACAAAATTGGAACTTTATTACAAAAACGTGTTCCCCATATTTTTAGGAATCTACAACTAAAAACCCAAATCAAATAGAGTATAAAATGTGGCTCAAAAGAAAGAAAAACCATTTTTTAGCTTTACTGGATAAAATCTTTGAAATCCGTGTTAAGATCAAGAATTGAATTTGTTCTAAAGGTTAAATTAATAAAAAAAAAAACTAGTAATTATAGGATTAAAACATTATTCAAGTGAAAAGAAGTGAAATTAAGGTTTAAAATTTAATCCTTAGATTTTTGGGATTTTGAGAAATTAATCAAGGAATTAGAGTAGAAAAGGATGAAATCTCACCTTAAATCCGTAATAGAATCAACAAATAGATGTTAATCTAGTTTCACAAGCTTCACTTTTAAGTTTTTACACTCTTTTAGGATTTAACTCTCAAGAGAAAAGGTGGAAGAGTGAGCAAAATTGGGTAAAAGGGTTATTTTTATACAGCACCAGGTTACCTGGTACAAAAGGGCATAAATTGCACCTCCCAAATGTGATTTACCCTTTGAGCACCAGTTAACCTGGTGCACCAGATTAAGTCCCAAACGAACTTCGACGGGGTTCCAGGGATTCGTTTGGAGTCCGATATATGCAAACAAACTATGTAGCCTCACTGAATTCGACACTCTGGATCCAATGGCGATATCAGAATTTCAAAAAAAATGTCATTTTCAAAGAGTTGACCCCTGAAATCCAAAATTACAACTTTCTTAACCGAGGATCGAAATAAGATTTAAAAGCCATAAAACCTAATAAAACATGTTACCACCCTAAAGTAGATGTTCCGGATGCATTGGAGAAGTTGGTTTTTCCATCTAGGTCATTTCGACCAAATATGGGTCTTACACCTATATTTCCAAGTTTTCCAACTTTCTGACCAACATGTAGAAATGAACTCAGGTGCATCGAGACCCGAACAAAAGGTCTATCTATCCTAAAATTGATATTTTAGAGCCTGGCACAGTCTATTCATCCATCCGTCATATGATTCAAAAGATAACAACACAGGTCCTTAATAAGGCTCTCGACACCACCAAAAATCACAATATCACACAAATAAAGATAATGTAAGATATACTGAGCTCCAAAGATAATGTAAGATAAATAACATATAAAGTAAGAATTTAAACTACAATCAATTATCAAAGAAACTAAATATAATAATGCTAAGGGAAAAATAAGGATAAACTATGCTATACTAATAGTATTCAGGAACTAAGGTTCAATATAGGATATTACTAGACAATATAAAAATGAAGAGTGAAGGAAGGATATATAGTAGTAATATAATGCTAAAGGATACATATACAATATGAATAGATAAGGCAAGAGAGGGATATATGGTAATACCATATATATATATATACTATATGAATAAATAAGGTAAGAGAGGGATATAAGGAAATACCATATATATATATATATGGCTAAACTCAAAGGTAACAACTTGGAGGGAGTCAACCTAATATCTCGAGGATCACAACTAAGTAGGGAAGCTAATACTAGTATAATCAAACCTCTAAACAAAGTGTGAATAATCATGAGGTAATCTATCAATAATATAACTTACCAATAATATAGAAAAGAGATCAGAAAATGTATAGACAATCTTCGGTATCATTCCATAATTATCATTGCCACAAACTAACCATAATAATCAACAATAAAGTATCTGGGTAGTCCAAACAAACAATAACCTGATCGAGCCCCCAAAAGCCCAGAAAGTGCAAAAAAGCACTCAAAAAACAATAATCAAAACTTATACCTATACAACCTCCATAAGGCCGATGAATATAAACACCAAATACTTATACAGGTAATAGATAATTCATATGAATAAATGAATGAACATAAACCAGTGGTAACCAATATCTGATTCAAATGCCAAATGTACCAAGTGTATACACCTCCTCTAGCTAAGTAGCTTGCAAGGACAGGACCTATGGCGACCATCCTTCTCCGGTACTTTGGCTCACGAACGAAGGAGTCCAAAGGGGACTAGGAATATTCGTATACATTGCTTGATCCTGAACTAGGACTCCCAATAAGCATCATAATCAATCTATAATGTCCAGTACTAGATATATATGTATATATATAACTCAAACCATTACTAAATGAGACTAAATTTGTAAATCCAATGTCTGAAATCAACGTTGGGACTGAATCTATGGAATAGCATAAAAAGGGTCAAAATCTCTCTATCGGAGTAAATAGTAGTGGTAAAAGAGTAGTTTAATAATGACTCAAAATCAACCTCGGCCTAATTTTCAAAATAGCTCATTTAGTTCTAAAAGCTCATAAATTATTAATTAAGGTGGCAGATTTTACATTATAAAAAATTTATTTTAAAAATGAAAAGTGGAAATAAATTCTTTTTTAGAAAACAAAAGTAAAATCAAGGATTTAGTTGGAATCGTACCACTAAGTAAATGCTAATTCACCCAAAGTGTATAAGTTGTCACCAGTATCCAAACAATACAACTATAAGCGTCTGTAAACTACAACCACATCCTCAGAAGGGATAGGATACTAACCTAGTGCTCAACTAGTATCGTAATTATGGCCTTCGGTCCACAGTATACTAGTTAACATAATATTAACAACATAAATTGAAGACTAAGGTAAAAAAAAAGGCATAAAGCTACTACAAGGGTCTAATCAGAAAAATTGCCCTGAATACTAAGTAATAAGCTAAGTCTTATGCTAAAGGATTCCTTATGTCAATCTATAGTTAATCAAGCCCATCATCAAATATAATAGGATACTATAGCCCTAAAAGGTATTCTAGGTTATGGTTTGGGTCACCTTTCTACCCTAAATCCCTTAATTAGGTCTAGTCATTTTATACTAGTCATAGTCATAACCCATAACCCCTTTCTCACATGCAATCTACACATAACACTATATCATAGAGAAAAATAGATCAAAGCCTACCTCAATGTCGAACCGCATTCTTGAATTGTCGATAAATTTCTAGTCCTTTCTTCATGATTTTCAAATGATGCGGCACTATAAAATAGTAATCTACATATTAATATAAGTAAAATGATAACCATATTGCTATATAAAACTCCAGTCCCAAAATTGAGTCAATAATGGGATCGTGGAGCTCGATAACAAAATTTCAAAATTAAACTATCACAAGGTCCCTCAAAGGACAAGGACTATTTTGTGAAAAGTTGAGCACATGGAACGTGAATCAGGGCTCAAATCAGCCCCCAAATATAATGGAAAAAGAGGAAAAAAATAAGAATTAAATGGAGGATTAATACCGAAAACTTACAAAAAAATTAGTGGGAAATAATCACCTCAACACCCCGAACTCATCCCTAATTCCAACTTATGATTTCCTACTCTTCTCTTTGCTTTAGGGTTCAATAATGGCAGAAAATGGCGAGAAATTGCTGAAGAAACTAGAAAAAAGAGCTTTTATACTGCCAAGACTTTGCCTATAGTGAATGAGGGACTTTAAGGTCGTGTTCATGATGCATACCAAGATTACCCTTTGCAAACATAGGGTTGTGAACTCGATGTTATCCCAGACCATACCTTCATAAATGCAGTCGGTCCACCATGAAAGCAAAGTGTATAGTTGGGTCGGTCAAGCCGACTTTCTCTTTACAAATACGCTGGCTAGCTCATGAAACACGAAGTTCAAAATTCCTTGACCATCGCGAATGCGGCCAAACCTCACTAAAAAGGCCAAGGCTTGTCTATAACAAAATTTTCTATGTCCAAATGGACTTTGAGCGGGGGTTCGAGATTCGTTCAAAACCCCTTACGTATTAACAAACTAAGCTACTATACCAAATTCAACATTCTGGAATCAACAGAACCATAAAAACTTTCATCCGAGATTTTTCAATTAAATGTGTGTCCTTTACCTAGTTCTATTTTAACTAATTCCTTACAATAGCCTAAAATAAGTCTGAAAGCCTCATGACCTGAACCAAGGGTCCCCTATCCTAAAATCACGTTGCAGAGATGATGGCGTTGTCAGATTTTTCATCCAAGGTTGATTGCTAGGAGTTTTGGTTTGAGATCAATTTCTTAACAGTGATAGCTCAAAAATGGGGAATGAGCATAAAATCTCAACAAACTATATGATAATCAAAGTGAGTTTCAAAGTGTCATAAATGACCCATGCCTTTACGGAAATGCTCAAAAAGTTGAAAACGCACAGAAATTGAGAAAAACTTGAAGGGTCCTTATAATATCTACTACTAAAAGGACTTTTATCTGTGAAAGTTAATTAATAGAAAGAGCTTGAAAGTGTGATAGAAAAAGATAATAGGCCCACATGCCCTGAGAAAGAGTCACTTAATAACCTCTAAGTCTAATCAATGCTTTTAAGGGATTTAACCAAAGGTATCCTATTTTTACCAACTTTCTCTATTCACTTTCCAAATAACCCAGAACTCATCCTAACAATCCAATTGGCCTCCAACTAAATCGAATACGACTGAAGCACGTAAACCCATAACATAATACACTGATATCATATCGGTACGAGCACAACCAAGTAAAAACTCAGCTAACCTAAAGACAATCCAAGGAATGAACCATGTAACTAACTCCAAATTCCAAAGCCAACATTCCCTCATCATTCCAAACCTGCTATATATTGCAAATCACGTAGAATGTCATCCCAGTCCTACCCGTGCAATAACATCATATTGACCTCGAATAACTAAAGCTAATCCACTGAAAATCCATAATGGCAGGCATAAGAATAAGCCCATAAAATGCTACCTAAACACACAAATGGAGATGACCAAAGCCGGTGGTCTCCAGACAAAGCTACAACTGGTCTAATGACCTTCAAAACTAATAGTCAGGAATCCAAAGCATAATATCTTGAAACTGAGTGACCCATTCCAGATTGCACCACAGAATGTAGGTGAAGCCATGCTAAGCCCATTTTAAGCACACTTTCTCTACTGAAAAGATAGTCTAAAAATTCTAATGAAAATTGAGGATCAAGGTCAAGTGAGTTTAAAAATCCTTGTGCCGACAGACTATCTTTCAAAAATCCACCAAGTGCAATCCATCTAAACTGAAGAAACAGAGCTAGTATGTAAGAAATTGTCCTAGTCAACCTATCAACAAACACCTAACTAAATCAAAAACATGAAATGGGTTGCAACCAAGTTACACAATCCATAGTTGAAATCTTCAATCCCAAGCTGAACTACTCAATCTCAACTATCCAAATCGATTCTGCTGACTAGCAATATCTATATTCTAAAAGCTATCATAACCTCCAAGTCGCCATTCAAGAGAGTCAACTTCAAAATGGAAGCTAAATATTCTTCACAGATATCAAGTACTCAAATCATTCTCACTATCAGAATTCTAGCATATATGCTACAATTCACATGAGAGTTGAAACAAAAATATTGCCAAAGAATATAACCATAACTGAGGTTAAACCACAAGTCAAAGATACATACTATAAAATCCCTATCCGCTGAAGACATAACATTTAAGGAATAACCAAGAACTCCCCAAAGCCACATAGAGTACTAATGGTATCCAAAATTCGAGCAACTTAAAAAGATACAACCTTAGCCTAAATCTGGTCATACCAATACTTTCTCTATGGTAATGAATACTCACACCCAAAGAAACCCACTTTGTTTACTAGTAACTAATCATAAGAACATATTATCAAGTTGAAGCCATTCCACCAAGTCACATCCGATCGATCAATTATCGAAAGGAGAAATTTTTGAAGTCACCCATGAAAACCAACTTCAACTCAACTAATCTATGAACCACATCAAAGGAAAAATAGAGTACTCAACTCAATGCCAACACTAATATCAAGACCACTACTAGGAGACTATCCCAACAAATAGTAAAAACAAGCCTTAGACTTTTCAACACTACATATAGGCAATAAAATTAAATTGCCAATAAAGCCATGGAAGGCCAAACCTATCTTCACTATCACAAACCACTCAATAATTGATCTAACCTTTCCAATAGAAGTGAAACAATCAACCTCACCTTAATAAAAGAGAGGAATCAATCATCTGAGTAAGCCATCTAGGCCAACAAATATGAATCATAAAGAGGGTTGCTACCTAGATGACGCTAGTCTAGTCATCTATAAAGTAAGAATCGATTACCTCCAAAGTAATAATAATAATAACAACAACAACATAGCATAGAGTGTAGGAGGCACCTAAATGAAAAATCATAACATTACCACTCTAAAACTACAATAAGGCAAATATGCCAAAAAAAAGGGACTTTAACCCAAATGCTACAACCTTAGGAAATCATAATACCGATCCACTCAATCCACTACTGAAAAACTTCATCTACTGGGATAGTGATATATGCAAAAAGATCTACAGACAAACTACAACAACCAAATAGCAACATCAAGTCATAAAATCACGAAAACACCAACTCAACTAAAATAGAACTAAAGGAAGAAAATCAAAGGCACACCTATCATGATAGAAAATCCAAAGTCATAGTTTTAACGTGCCTGAAGGAGCATGAATGTTAGCGTGTCCAAACTCAAATTGAGTGACTGAAATTGTACTGATACTACTAACACTATATTGATGACATGGCCCCTTACCGCCACCTCTATATGTCTTAATATATGCCCTTTCTGTGGTCCTTGCATGATTAACAACTTTAGAGAAAGAAGATCCAGCTTTTATCAAATGCTCCAATACAAGGAAAGTGGCTAAATTAATCTTCTGACAAATCCACATACCAAGTCATGCTCTAAAGAATATAGTATAGGGGTATGTCTAGCCCACTCGAGAACCCAATATCATACTCTAAAGTTGATTAAGAACCTTGTTGAACACCAAAAAGCTAACTCTAGTCTGAGAATCACTCTATGTACTAGACATCATTTCTAGATGTAAGGTATCCACTAAAATGCTCAAAATCTCAAACCCCAGATCCTAAAGAACCGATGCGATCGCAACCCTATCAAAACTTAGGCTATCCCTAAATTCTTTGGCTGATGCTTATGGTCTTTGATATTAATCTCTAACTCCCTAGCTTGATGTTGAGCTAAAACTCTGGAAAAATATGTAAAAGTATCATCCGTATCTATCGAATATTACTCATGAATAATTACATTCATTGAATTTGAGTCTATCTAGACAATCAGAAGACTAAAATCTTTGCTGGAAAGCTTGAGGTGATATACTAAATAAAATATTGGCTATTTGGACTTATGTTAATACTGAGAAATGAAAATTAAGAATTTTATAAATTTGTCAAGGACTCAAGTTAATATTGAGAAATGAATTTTTTAACTTTGATCCACCTTCAGACTCAAGGCATCTGTTACCATGTTCGCCTTGCCTAGATGATACAAAATAGATAAAACTTCAATAACCATCCCATGACCTAGTAGTGTTAATACAAGAGCTACTATAAAAGGAACATAAGTACTTAAATAGTCAAATACAAATTCATCTCAAATGGTGAAAGACTAGACAAAGATAATAGAAGAAAAAGGGTGCAACTCCGATTCCAAGAGCTTACCCTATCTCTAAAATCAGCTTAGTACAATCATCACATCAGCAGCGGCCACTAGTACTTGAATCTGCACTATAAAGATACAAAAGTGTAGTATGAGTACCAAAACCATGGGTACTTAGTAGGAATCATCGGCTGACTGAGCTAAATCATGATATAAATATGATAAATATGAGAGATAAATAAGCTAACTCAATGTAAAAGGGTAAACTTGGAAATAAGCTCCAATACTGTAAATAAATAACCAGAACAAATATAATATGAAAGAAATCATAATTAACACTACAAGACTGACCCCCATAAGCCAGTAAGTGTGAAAAACTTACAAACCCAACGCAGTCCTCTATAACCCCAAAGGATACAATCAAAGAAAAATAAATAATCAAAGTTCCATAAATTTACTGAATATCAAGCCATAACCATGAAACCATCTGTACTATTTCATATAAAAAATAAACTCTCAATGCTGAACTCAAATCAAAAATTATATCATCATCATTATTATTATTTGCTAGACATGAACTGCAATTCATATCATCAATGCCATAATCAATTGTCGAACTTGAACAAGAACTTAATGTCAAATAACCACAGCATTTGGCGTGAAGTTAGAACGAACTCCCAAATACCAACCTACCATAAATATGAGGTATCTAATCTCCTCAAAGTCCAAAATAAGTATTTCAAAGGGCATACCATGCATATAGAAGCCTACGAGAGCTAACAAAAATCTTGGCCTAAGAAGGGCTGGAAGGGCTCACTTCTAATTCCTAAATTCCATTCCAAGGAAAATTCTACTCCAAACTAGGCTAAGGTATCTATATTCACTTCTAGATGTTACACAAGCTACAATTAGCCCTAAGATAGCAGTTCTACCTAAATCATGAGCAACTAAGTCAATTTCGCCCAAATTATAGTTCTTTAATAGGTTAAACAGTCCAAATCATACTTATTATATAAATCATACCTCCTATACATAAATCCCATCCCATATATTGCATAATATTATAATTACACTACAAATAATTTCAATCTATTAAAAGGGTAAATCTAGCCTACCTGGATGCCGAAGAAAATCCCAAATAATTCAATAAATTGATGATTTCCCTTTACGAGAAGCGTCTTCAAGATGCCACACTATCAAAATCATAAGCTACTCATCAATATGAGAACATTGATACCTGATACAAAAACAAATTATGAAATTGAAACTAAGCTAAGAAACAAAGAAAAAGATATATAGATAAAGCAATAAGATAGACACAAGAAAGGAATGGATAGAAAACAAAGGCTATATCAAACACTTAATCCTCTATTCAATATATAATCAAACACCTAAATCTTACGTAGACCTTAAAGGAATTAGATTTTTGAGCACCCCATGTTTCTAAATGAAATATCAGCACAAGCAATTCATATCTTGCCATAAGGTAATCCAAGCTTTGCACTCACTCACAAAAGAGTAATCTTTCATAATTCATCAAAGTCTAAGGAAATGAAATGTGTAAAACACCTATTTATAGTATTTGTCTTTGCACAAATAATCTATTACAAAAATAGCCTAAAAGTGGCTATTTTGGAAATAACCCACAAGGGCTCTATTTATTCCTTGTGCCATGGCTTTTCTCAGCTCCAAGCTATCTTCCAAATATGATATTGTTTAATTAGGACCTCAAAGAAGGTTCTCCAAGCACATTCTTGAATCCTTAGGGTGATCATGTCTTAGAACTTCTTGTGTCGACCTCGAGTTGTGTGTTCAAAAGCTTTGACGCCCATTTGGCTTGTATCATCCTCCTCTTCTTGAAAAGGATTTGACCTCGAATCCAAACCTTGCAAAAAAAAAGAAAAACAAACACAATATCCTCATGGCATGAGGGTTAGAGTTAGCCCAATCAATCATAATATCATGCCAAGGTTTCACACACTTAAGATATAACCAAACATCAAAATGATCAATCAAGGGTTTGTAACCCCATAATATAGAAGCTACTTGTCCATTTAAGAGATTTAAATAACAAGGAAGGCTAGAGGAACCATGGTAAACAATCAAACGCTCATGCTGGCTCACATGGGTTCCATGTCTCAATAAGTATATAACCCCACTATAACACTCATCTTTGTTGGATATCCTTACCTTACATACTTTGGTCCTTAAAGTAGATTAGAAATATTCAATAAAGACTCTCCGTTATACAGATGAGTTCCAAGAACCTCAACCATAGTTTGTTTGTCATCTTGAACAAGCACCAAATGGGGTGAATAAGAACTGTCACATTCCACATGGTCACCGGGGTCAAATGGGTAGAGTAACCATTGACATGGGTTTAGGCAACACTCCCCTCCCCCAAGAGTACTACCAGTACAAAGAGTTATACCCTCTAAGATAGAATAAGCATCACTAAAGGAAAATAAAGGGACACTCCTATTCGATTGACCAATATTTTCAACATCATCACTCACTTGATGTTCATTTACAACATCACAAACATCCTCAAGTAGTGGACTAGGTTCACACAAATATTGGTCCACTTAATTTTCCCAAGACAATGTACTATCATTCAACATATGGCTTCAACACTAGGTGGACACAAATCCTTCTTACTAGAAGATTCAATTAGGTCATCAATAGGATCAACTAGTGTATCCACACTCTTAACTTATACATTATCATCATGAAGTAAAGAGACATTAGGCTCATATAAAGATAAGCTATCACTCACACTTAGTTGGCTACTAGCCTCACAATGATCTTTCACATTTACTAAAGTCCAAGATTTATCTTAGTTACCTTGAAGTTTGTTTGGAGCATGTCCATTAAATGGAGATTGAAGGTTGGATTACGATAGTTTAGACGATCTATCATGTTATCCATCCTCCCATACATGTTATCTATCTTATGGTTTAGAACTTCAAGGCACGTTAAGATAAAATTTGAGGTGTTGTCATCCATGATACCTAATAAAAGAAATACTAAACAAAAAAAAACAACTTAAGGTTAGGAAATCAACCTCACAAACTCTCAAAGTTGACACATTTGTGTTGTCTTTTAATTGGCATCAAAAGCGTTGATAGATCGTTTATACTCCAATGAGAATGTTTGGTACCAATTATGGCTTGAGGTCGGAATAGATTCTTTTTTTAAACAACTCAAATAAACAAAATCATGTACGAACTTGATCCAAGAAATAACAATGAATTGAAAAGAGAAAAGCTTGATTGAAATAGGACGACGAATTAAGTAGGACTCAAGAACTAATCGATCAAATTAGTAGATGAATTAATAGTTGATTAGTAGTTTAAGAATCAAAAAAAGAGTTTAGAAATTAAAAATATGAAACTTAGGAATCAAACCTTGACCAAAATGGAATCGGAAAGCTTTAAGTGTGTTTGGAAGCTTGATTTGCATTGAACTAGGCTTGATCTGAGTTAGGAACTGCTCTAGTATGTGTAGAGCACCTTTGACATAGGTGGGATGTCCCTCTACGGGTTTGACCTATGTAAGCAGGTCAGGGGACTTTCAGCACACTTGCTAAGTAAGTTGGATGGTGAATGGGTGATTTTTCCCTCCAATGATCCACCTTTTGTACCTTTGTCTTGGAATATCCTTGAAATTTTTTTAGATTCTTTTGTGCAAATACTTTTCACTCTTTTTTCTTCCTTTTTTTTTATCAAACAAGCAATTTTCTGAAAAATTCAACTTGAAGATAGCAAGATTCTCCAAGAATATCAATATTCCTAACTTCTTCTCCGAAGCTCGGAATGATTTGAAATTTTGAACGTAGGCACTTTTAAACCTTCTAAACTCATTCCAAACAACATTTAGCTTAAATTCTTCACAAATTTTTGAGAGTTTTCAACCACTTCACTTCTCTTCAAGTCAATATTTCAACAATGGTAGCTCTCTCAATATGACTCTAACTAAGCTCAAATTTGAAACCTCGACTCCTATAGAGAAACATAAGAAAAATACAAAACCAAAAACTCAAAATTTGACCTAAGAATAAAAATGTAAATAGTAACTTTTTTGTGATTTTTCGACTTTCTAAGACAAATAGACCCAAGATTAACTTCGTAGAAATGAAATCTAGCCCGACTCAGATACCAAATGATAGAGAAACAGACTACAAAATTGAAACCAAGCTAAGAAACAAAGAAAACAAAGATAAAGATAGATAGATAAAGTAATAAGATTGACACAAGAAGGGAATGGATAGAAAACAAAGGGTATATCAAACCCTTAATCCTCTATTTAATATCCAATCAAGCACCTAAATCTTATGTAGACCTCAAGGGAATTGGATTCTCAAGCAACCCACATTTCTAAACGAAATATCACCACAAGTGATTCCACGCTTGCCATAAGCTAATCAAGCTTACCGCTCACTCACAAAGGAGTAATCATTTATAACTCATTAAAGTCTGAGGAAATGAAATGTATAAGGCACCTATTTATAGTATTTGCCTTGGTACAAATAACCTATTACAAAAATAGCCCAAAAGTGTATATTTTGGAAATAAACCACAAGGCCCTCTTTATTCCTTATGGCATGGATTTTCTCAGCTCCAAGCTATATTCCAAATACGACATTATTTAATTAGGAGCTCAAAGAATGTTCTTCGAGCATTATCTTGAATCCTTAGGGTGATCATGGCTTGGACATCCTTGTGTCTGCCTTGAGTTATGTGATCAAAAGCATTGATGCCCATTTGGCTTGTATCAATACCCATACTGCATTACCATGCTTTGGGGGTCCAAAATCACCTAAAATCCCATGTGGTGTGTCACGACCCAAAGACCAAGGGGTCATGATGGCAATTGTCGCGGCAAACCTTGACAAATAAGTCTATCACCCAAATTGATACACAAGGGGAAAAGACAGAAATAAATATAAGGCAAGGCTTCTAGAACGAACCTAAGCCATGCAAATATAATATGAAAAAACAAAACATACAACCAAATATATTATACCAAACTCCCAAAACCTGGTGTCAATAGTGTAAGAACTACTAATACAACCCATGAGTCAAATACATCAGAATATCCAACAGGAACAATATCTGTCTCTGAATACTAGTAAAGACAAGCTAATACAGAAAGATAGAAGTGGACCCCAAATATATTAAAGTCCAACCGTTACCTTGAACAACTCTGAAGACACTAAAAATCAAGCCATGTGAGATGTACCCACACTAGAATCTATAATAAAAGGCCACAATAGGGATTAGTACAGTCCATTTGTACTCAATGGGTATCATAAGCTGACCGAGCAAAGTAGTAAATAAAGCATACAAAATACACACTAAGGACATGTCACCTACAATTAGAAAATGTTCCATAATGGTAGCCCATACTGGTTTCACTAACAGTTCTATAATATCCATATATAATATAGAAAAGCACCAGAAAAGAATACAAGTATACATTTATAACACATATAAGCAAAGAAAGGGGAAACACATATACAAGTGCATCAAGTACAAGTAAGGGAGGTTAAAACAATGAATAGGTAACAAGTCAACATAATATACAATCACATCATGATCTAATAAAGTAAACAAAATAAGAATGATGATGATGTAATACATGAGGTTTTCGCACAACATCGAGGTCGTCATACAACCTGTAAGACTGTTGCATAATCTCTATATACACCTAACTTAGGACCCATGAGGGGTTCGTTAACCCATATACAATCCATAAAGCTACATGACTTAGGACCCATGAGGGGTTCGTTAACCCATATACAATCCATATATCCATATCTCATCCTTGTCACATCCCTTGAAGAGGGTTTTATAAGATGTCACATTTTTTGTCATAAAAAGGTATTGCCAGTGTTTCTCAGTATTTCCACAGTGGTACCATTATTTCATGAATGAGTATGAGGATGCAATTCTCACAACCAACCACAAAGAGTACTTCCACAACTAACCACAATGAGTATCTCCACAACCAACCAATATACCATCATGTGAGCCAAATATCCTCTCATTATTCTCAATCATTCATGAAATCCAACATGATTCATATGATAATAAACTATGAATACTTCACAACATACATAATTGGTACCAACATACTTTTCCATCAAATAAAGTACAATTATCATCATGTATACAAGGCTATCAATGTCACATAGGACCCTACACGGTCACACATAACACATAAAGTTCCAAAACCACCACATAATATGACACTTAGGCCCTCACACGGGCACAACACAATAAGATAGCCATTTTGATGATTAGTTCCCACAACATTAACATGCTTTTGTATGCAAATTAACTATTCAGCCCAGTCTGAAGGAGTTAAGCCATAACTTACCTCAAAGGATGAAAATCGGACTGTAACACTTTGATCCCGAGTCCCTAATCTTCACGAATGGACTCGGAATAAACTAAAACATCAAAATATAGAATCTACGCATCAAAAGAAATACAACGATAACTATATTGCCCATTTTTAATTTGGGGTCAAAACGGACCCACAAAACCTATTTTCATAAAAAAGGGAAAAATTATAACTTTATTTCAAAAATATGTTCTACAAATTTTTAGGAGTCTACAGCCGAAAATCAAGCAATAACGAATTAAAAATAAGGTCCAAATCAAACCAAAACTATTTTAAAACTTTACCAGGTAAAATCTTTGAAATTAATTTAAAAATTGAGAATCAAAGTTGTTTTGAAGCTAAAATTGAGGGAAAATGGATAATGATATGATTAGAAACTCACTCAAGTCA
Organism: Capsicum annuum; assembly: GCF_002878395.1. Taxonomy (NCBI): domain Eukaryota; kingdom Viridiplantae; phylum Streptophyta; class Magnoliopsida; order Solanales; family Solanaceae; genus Capsicum; species Capsicum annuum. The sequence goes on from NC_061117.1 coordinate 60,198,246, forward strand.
AAAAGGAGTGAAATTGAGGTTTAAATTAGAGGAATACCATTTCTTAGGCCTTACAGCCAAAATCCCCATATTTTATACTTTAATTCATGTTTAAAAAATAAGAAATTAATGTTAAAGATGGAAAAAATTAGTTGAAATGTCTTTAATGGATTTTAACCAAGCTTATAAGTGGAGAAAGTTGCTCAAAACCACAAAACTAAGCTCCAAGTCTCAAAATTGGTGAAAATGGCAAAAACCAGGTATTTATACACCCAGGCTTAACGATCGCAGACAAGGGTCGCAATCACGGTACCTCGCTTGTAAAGGGTATTGCAATTGCAAAAAGGGTATCGCAATTGAGACACTTCAACTGCAGGACCAATCGCGATTGCAATAGAAGCATCGCGATCGTGGGTGAACCAATTGGGGACTTGGTGCATACCAAGTCTCCGTGGGCCCCTCAAAATTTATCTGGAATCTTATGAATGCAAGTGAGCTATGCTACCCTATCAAATTCGATGCTCAAAACTCAATGACATATCATATTTTTGAAAAAAATATCATTTTCACAAAGTTGACACCTAAAATTCAAAATTACAACTTTCCAAACCGATGATCAAAATGAGATTTAAAAGCCACACAACTACACCAACCATGTTACCACCCTAAAATAGACGTTTTGTATCCATTGGAGTAGTTCGTTTTGCCATCTGTCACGAATTAAAAGATATCAACTAAAATCAACTACTAGGCTCTCAAAGCCGTCAAAAACCATAAAATCACATAAATGGCACCAAAATACATCGGGAATCATGCCAATCATCCTCATACCTCAGAAATACCACAATGTAATCATGGGGAGGGGTAAAATAGTCAAATCATACAAAAACAAATATTTCATCAAAAATTTAGGTTGTTACATAGGCCTATTTGTGGAATCGCACTTTTGAAACCAACAACACGTCTATGTATCTCAAGAAACATTTACCCTTAAGAATGGGTGAATTTCGAGCTCTAATTTTTCTACAATTAGCCCATCAATATTCCAGGGATTTTGGAAAAAGATAAAGCATTTATCATGAAACTGATGTAAACTTACCAATAATTTGGAGAAGAAATGTGTTACTCAAGCTTACGAGCACTCCAAAATCACCCACTCATAGTTCTCCTAGGTTTTCACACTTTTTAGGATCTACACTCATAAAAATGGGAGAAATTTGGCTAAGTGGGGATTTTATAAGCACCGAGTGCCGCTAAAGCAGGCCCTAGGCTATTTTAGAGGCAAACTCTATAGAGCCCAAGTGCTACTAAAGCGATACCCACACTGATGAGGAAATATGCTAAAGCGGTCAATTGGCACTAAAATGGCTTATGCTTTAGCGGCCAACATGCCTCTAAAGCGACACTCGCTGAGTTGGACAGGGCCGCTTAAGCATCAATAGGCCGCTAAAGCACCCAAAGGGCTACGTTAGCAGTCACACCAGCTGTAATGCATCAACTGGAGACTTGTAATGTTCTAAGTCACCGTCGTCCCCTTGGGATTCAACCAAAATCCCGTGTATGCAAATAAACTATGCTATCCTATCAAATTCGATGTTATAGACTTTATGTAACAATTTAAATTTCCATTCGAGGTTATTTCAATGTAAAGTGTGTCCCACACCTATGTGCCATTTTTCTTAACCTCCGACCAATAGCCCAAAATGAGTCTGGGAGCCTTGGGATCCAAACCAAGGGTCTACTATCATGAACAAATTTATCAACTAATCACGGTGTCACTATAATCCATTTATATCATGCCACATTATAATCATTTCCTCATTTTTTGACTTAGCTAGAATCACTATTGCCAAATCTCATACCCCAATATCATCACTTTATAAGAAGTATATTATTAGGGAATAATATGCATATCTGGACTTGAATCAGCAAGTGTAATCAATAATATCATCATAATTATAATCATCGATATCATTCTCTATATCATCACCAATACCATCAATATCATAGCCATTCTCCGAACATGTAACAGGTATAAATAATCTATATCATCATCATTATCTAGACTTAAACCAGTATTTGTATAGATCATAGCATAACCAATATCCGAACTTATACAAGTAATTATATAATCAATACCATGGCCAGTAGCATAATTATTAGAGTATTAAATAGCATAACCGTTAGCATAGCCATTTAACATGATTACTAATCATAATATGACATGACCCAAACCAGGGCCTAGTCGTCGGGTGCCTCGATCCCAATCGGGATCGGAGGCTACCCCCAATACCCAACCATAATCACCCTACGCCCTATGTTGGATGAATTCTAAATATATATAACGTGATAAAATGAAACAATCATAAATTAAATATAGTCAAACGGTGTGATCGCTATACCAATACCAATGCCAAGGTTGACACCAATAACGACACCGCCTATGCCAAATTAAAGTAGACTTACAAAGCCTCTATCCAAAATCAAAATAACATCTAGTAGGGATATGCCCCCGACCTTAGCCAAAACCAAAGTTCAAGAAATAATCAAAAGTATGTAGAGAAGTCCATAACATGAAATGAAGCCTTCTGGAGTGTGGAACCTCACCACTTTAATTCGACACGAAGCTTTCCCCAAATCTAATCACAGAGTAGGAGTAGCATGGCCAGTTTCTATATCACGTAAGGATACAGCGCCCGAACACCGATGAGCAGGTGAACGCTAGCATGTACTCAGGAATAAGGATAAAATAATGCCAATATTTAAAACCAAGTAAACAACCATATGCAATCATACCTATATATATATATATATATATAAAATCTATGTCGGTAAAGAGAGCTGGGTTTAGAGTGTATTTAAAACCGTTAACCTGGGTTTGTGTAGATTTACCATCATAATCCACCCACGGGCTATATGGGTCCAGTGTTACCCCCTGAGCGGTCCCCAGTGCGTGTAGCCGCATGAACCGAAGATATCACAGGGGCCGAGTATTCCCGTGTACCCTTCACCCTCAATGATACATATATACAAGTATAACTTAGTGGATTTATGTATACCACACAAGTACAAGGTTGCCATGACCAACCTTCATGTCGAAAAACATGAGTTTTCAGTGTCCATCCTTTGAACTCACACCTTCACCGTAAGCTAACATAATAGGCCATTATTGCCTAGTTAAAACCATTAGCACAACTAAACCACCAATTCCATGCATTAATTACCAAGGCTTTGTGAAGTAGTAATGTCATAACGACTATAGCTTGCAAGCAATGTCATTACCTAACACTTAGGGGATTCCCATGTACCCCACAGGATTTCACACTAATCAAAACCATGGCCACCAAGGCCTTTTCAAATTAGTTAATTCAACTAATCTATTTAGGGTTCCATTACCATATCATCCAATGCTATAGTTTTAATAAAAGTCAAACTATGTGACAAAACCATTCTTATAGGCATTTTAACAAACATGTTAAGGGAATATAGTCTCCAAAACAAAAACCAAGAACCAATTGGCCGTTGCCATGAAACCAATTGTTCAATTCCACAATTTTAACATGAAAGCCTTAATAAAAACATGGGAAAATAATATTCATCCATTAACAACCAAAACCCCCAAAATATAATTCAAAACCAAATAATACCCACAATTAAATCATGAAAACCATCCATTAAAACATGAATTTAGTTGAACTAACAATGAGGGAGGACTAACATGCCTTAGATACCAAAGAGTATGTAGAGAAATCACCCTTGTAAGCCCCCGAATTAACTGTATTGAAGAAACTCTAGCCTTTTTTGAACCAGAAGCCTTGAGAAAGATTTGAGAGTGTTAAAAGTGGTTTTGATTGAGAATAATAGGGTAAATGAAGTGGCAAAAGTTTTTAAGTTGTGGGGTCAAAAGAGGTTAAGAGGGGAAATATCCAGAATACCCCCAACTTAAACTATAGAAAATCACCACAGGAGGTTACAACTCCCCCTCCCTTAACTCGTACACACAACATACTAGTGGTACCTACCACTCATACCCTAGGCAGAATGTTGGACATAATGTACTATCAACTATACGAATCCCCATGCCTAAGTCCTACCCACACCATACGGCTAGTAACCTTAAACCATATCCAAGAAAAAATCAAAGGGGTTGGACACTAGACAATATACGAATTGGACTATACTACTCGTACCATCTCCATACAACTCACATGGAGTCTAGTTGTACCTAGGAGATTACATGATCAAGAACACACTTCTTCACTTATAACCAAGGCCCCCCTAAATCATACCCACATCATACGACTAGTAAGCCAAAGTTGTATGATATCCAGACAGTTCAAAACTCAGTAAATCTCTAAGGATCAAAATCCAGGATATTTTAACTCTCCCTCACTTGGATCATTTATCCTCAAATAATAGAACAAGGTAGTACAAGCCTGATTACACCCCACCACCTCAATTCTAACCTTTAACTAAGTTAGAAAACAAAAATGCGAGGAATTCAATCTTTCCTTTAACAAAGTTTGAAAACAAAAGTTTGATGAAGAACACATACCTCCCATACAAATTTCTGAAGTAGAAATCAGGAAAAGATACTTGGACTTCATGTCCTCTTCCGCTTCCCAAGTAGCCTCTTCAACATTTTGGTTCCTCTATAGAACCTTTATCGAGACCACATCCTTGGTCTGCAACCGATGAACCTTTCGATCCAAGATCTTAACTGAGGCCTCCTCATAAGATAAAGAATCCAAAATACAAATATACTTGATAGGAATGATTTGAGATGGATCACCCATACACTTCCTCAACATAGAAACATGGAACACTATATGAATAGAGTTCAAACTCGAATGCAACTCCAACTCATATGCAATATTACCAACCCTTCTCACAACTGAGTACGGACCAACATACCAGGGATTGAGCTTTACCTTCTTACCAAACTGCATCGCTCTATTCATAGAAGATACCTTCAAGAACACCCTATCCCTAACCTCAAACTCTAACTTTTTTCTCCTCACATTCGCATAGGACTTTTGGTGACTTTGGGTAACCTTAAGTCTATCCCAAATCACTTCCACCTTCTCCATGGCTTGGTGAACTAAATTTGGACCAAACATTTCCACCTCACCAACCTAGAACCACCCAATAGGAGATCTATACCTCCTACCAATCAAGGCCTTAAACAGAGCTATCTCAATGCTAAAGTGGTAGATATTGTTATAAGCAAACTACATAAGAGGCAAATGCTCAACCCAACTACCACCATAATCAATCACACAAATATGAAGCATGTCCTCCAACATCTGAATAGTCCTTTCTGCTTTACCATCCGACTGTGGATGGAAAGTTGTACTAAAACTCATCTTGGTACCCAAACCTTCCTGAAATGACTGCCAAAAGTAAGATGTAAACTGCATACCACGATCACAGATAATAGAAATAGGCACCCCATATAATTTCACAATCTTATAAAGATACAAACTTGCATAATCCTCAGTCGAGAAGTTAGTCCTCACTGGCAAGAAGTGAGCAGACTTCGTCATTCTATCCATGGTAACCCAAACCAAATCAAACTGATTCTGAGATTGAGGAAGACCAGTAACAAAATCCATGTTGATCATTTCCCACTTCCACTCTGGCAACTCAATTTCTTGATACAATCCTCCGGGCCTCATGTGCTTAACTTTCACTTATTGACGCACCATACACTTGTCCACAAAATTATATCCCTCTTCATATTGTTCCACCAATACATCTTCTTGTAGTCAAGATACATTTTCATTAAACCAGGATAAACAACATAGCGCAACTCATACGCCTCAGTTAAGATCCTTTCTCTCAAACAATCGACATCGAGAATACATAACCTACCTTGGTACCGCAAGGTACCATCACTACTAATCTCAAAGGCCATCACCTTCTACCCACCAACATCACCCTTAATCCTCATCAAAACAGGATTTAACATTTGTTTTTCCTTGATTTCTACACCCAGAGATGATTGAACTACTTCCTGAATGAACACACTACCATTCTCAGAGTCCAAGAGATAAACTCCAAGGTTATCCAAATAGTGAATATCCTTCACTAACTCCCGCTTCTCCTTATCCACATGATCTAGAATCCATATGGATAACCTGCTAAGAGTATCAACAACCACATTAGCTTTACCTGGATAGTAGTAAAGAGTCATATCATAATCCTTGAGAAGCTCAAGCCATCTCATTTGCCTGAAGTTAAGATCTTTTTGAGTGAACAAATACTGTAGGATTTTATGATTAAAAAAGATATCTATATGCACTCTATACAAATAGTGACGCAAGATTTTCAATACAAACACCACAGCTAGCAATTTTAAATCGTGAGTTGGATAATTCCTCTAATGCACGTTCAAATTCCTGGAAGTATAAGCTACCACCTTACCATGCTAAATTAGAACACAACCAAGTCCCATATAGAATGCATTACCGTAGACCACAAACTCTTCGGGTCATCAGGCAAAGTTAAAATTGGAGCCAAAGTTAGCTTATCCTCCAGCTTCTCAAAACTACCCTCACAAGCATCAGACCATAAGAACTTTACCTTCTTTTGAGTTAGCTTAGTCAATGTGGTAGCTATAGAATAAAAACTCTCTACAAAAATCCTATAATAACCAGCTAAACCCAAAATGCTCAAAATATCGATTGGAGTCATGGGTTTAGGCCACTTCTTAACCACTGCAACTTTATGCAGATCCGTCATAATCCCTTCACTAGAAATGATATGACCAAAAAAGTAACAGCGTTTGACCAGAATTTATATTTTGAAAATTTAACATACAACTGCTGCTCTTTTAGGGTTTACAATACAACATGGATGTGATTAGCATGATCCACCTAACTCATAGAGTATACCAAAATATCACCAATGAAAGCAATGACAAACAGGTCAAAAAACTGACAAAAAACCCTATTCATTAAATCCATGAATGTCGTAGAGACATTAATCAACCTAAAAGACATAACCAAAAACTCATAATGCCCATATCGAGTACAGAAGGCAGTCTTAGGGATAGATTCCTCCCTAGTCTTTAATGATGATACCCAGATCAAAGATCTATCTTGGAGAAAAACTTAGCACCCTGCAACTGATCAAACAAATCATCTATCCTTAGAAAGGGATACTTATTCTTTATCATTACCTAATTCAACTACCGGTAATCAATACTCATTTGAAGGGAACCATCCTTCTTATGCATGAATAACATCGGTGCATCCCATGGGGACACACTAGGATGGATTAATCCCTTATCTAAGAGATCCTTTAATTGTTTCTTAAGCTCCTTCAGCTCAGCTAGGGCCATTCTATACAAAGGAATAAAAATCAAACTAAAGTCCGAAACAAGATCAATTCCAACCTCAATATACCTATCCAGAGGAACGCCAAGAAGGTAATTAGGAAAGACCTCAGGAAATTCATTCACCACCAGGATGGAATACAAAGAAGGACCCTCCGAGTTAGAATCTTTAGCCTATACTAGGTGATAGAGACACCCCTTAGAGATTAACCTACAAGCTCTAAGACATGATATTAACTTCCCCTTAGGAGCTAGGTAACCACCCTCCCACTCAATAATCGACTTACTAGGAAATTTAAAGACGACCTTATGGGTCTGACAATCTAAACACGTATAGCACAAATGCAACCAATCAATCCCTAATATAAAATCAAAATATGTCATATCTAATTCAAATAGATCTACTACAGTTTAATTACTACCAATAGATACCACACACATCCTATAGACACTTATAGAAATCACAGAGTCACCTATCAAGGTAGAAATAGAAAAAGGGTCTAAAACATACACCGGACTAAAACCAAAATGCACAGTTACAAATAGGGTCACATAAGAGAGAGTAGACTCAAAATTAAGTAAATAGTATACATCACAAAAAAAGAGTTGCAATGTATCAGTCATGCTATTAGGCAATGCCTCAGACTCCTGCCGGATAGTGAGAGCATAAAGACAATTTCAACCAGTGCCAGAGCCAGATGGTGCACATTTTGGTGCCGGAACTGAAGAAGATGCAACAGGAACCTTGTTTGCCCCAGAGGCAACATTACCAATAGGATAGTTTCTAAGTTTGTGGCCTGGATGACCACAGTTGAAACACCTATCCCTTAATCTACAAGGAGTATATGATGGAGCTTATTGAGCCCCACTAGCCTGAGATTGGGCACCCTGTGCCCTGAAGTTATCGCCACCATGGAAACGCCTATCACCCAACGGCTTTAGGCAGGAAGCACTAACCGTCGAATAAGACCCAGAGTTGCCTTACTTCATCTTGGGCCACTTACCACTATTCCTAACAATCTGTTATTGGCAACCACCTTGCTCAAAGAACCTAAACTTCTTTCCTTGCCTCTCTCCTATTTTAGCCTACTTCTTCTTTAATTTCTCTACCTGCTGCATGTATACCACCAGCCTAGAGATATCCATGTCCTTAATTAATAACACAGCCTTACTTTCTAAAATCAAATCTTTGGACAACCCGAAAGCAAACTCTCTTATTATAGCCCTCATGCTAGAAACCAACTCTGGAGCATACCACGATAAATGGTGAAACTTCAAGGCATACTCCTTAACCGACATCTTACCCTGCTTCAGATTAACAAACTCTTCTATTTTCACCTCTCTCAACTCCTGAGGATAGAATCGGTCCAAAAAAGTATTATAGAAATCCTCCTACAAAGATGACTCAATATCGTCGCCCCTTGCCTGATCCCACTCCTCGTACCACTGGTACGCCACATCCTTCAGTTGGAAAGCAGCAAATTCCATGTCCTCCATATTAGTGGCATGCATAACTCAAAAAATCTTTTCCATTTCATCTAGGAAATCATGAGAATCCTTCCCCACCTTAACCCAGGAAAGGTCAAAGGGTTCAACCTCATAAATTGGTCAACCCTTGTGGCCCTAGAAAGTGAAGTAACAGGAATACCACATTCAGGTTGAGTAGCTACTAATTGTGCCAATATGTGAATAGACTGACGAAACTCAGCATTCGTCACTTCAAACTGCAGAGCCTGAGAAGGACTAGAAGGAATCGATGGAACTCCAAAATAATCCAAAACTGGACACCTAGACTGAGTATGGATCCCATGAGTAGGGCGTGCCCCATCTGCATTGTCCCCAGTTGGGACAGGGGAGTTTTTGTGAACTTCAGATCATCGAGGCATTATCTAAAAAGCAAATAAATGGGAATTAGAGAAGAATTCAGGACTTAGACTCCAAAGCTTGAAAATAGAACACAAGAAATAAAACCATTCCTAAATAAATTGTAGCCTCTCCCTTATGAGTATGACGTGCTACACACCCCTAAAAGAGACTCTACTTGAAACGACTTTGTGGACTCCCAATTGACCATGAACCTAGGGCTCTGATACCACTATGACATGACCCAAACCCGGGCCTAGTTATGTCGGGTGCCTCAATCCCAACCAGGATCGGAGACCACTATAATACCCAAACATAATCTCCTTACACCCTATGTAGGACAAATTCCAAATATATATAACACGATAAAATAGAAAAATCATTAATTAAATATAGTAAAACGGTGTCAGTCCCAATACCAATAGCAATGCCAGGACTGACACCAATACCGACATCGCCTATGCCAATCCAAAGTAGTCTGATAAATCCTCTATCAAAAATCAAAACAATATTTGGTTGGGATATGCCCCCCACCATAGCCAAAATCAAAGTCTGAGAAATAACCAAAAGTATGTAGAGAAGCCCATAAGATGAAATGGATCCTTTCGGAGTATGGAAGCTCACCACTTCAATCCGACACAAGGCTATCCCCAAATTCAATCACTGAGCAAGAGTAGTATGGCTGGTTCCTGCATCGTGTGGGGATATAGCACCCGAAGATGGGTTAGCGGGTGAACGCTAGCATTTACTCAGGAAAAAGGATAAAATAATGCCAACACTTAAAACCAAGTAAATAACCATATGCAACCACATCCACACTACTAAAAAAGGCCAAATATGATGGCCAAAAGCGACGGCCAACACTTTTTTTTGGGCCAAAACCTACGGAAAAGCAACGTTGTCACTTGCGTCGGAAAAAGACCCGTTGTTTTTTAAAAATGATGGCCTGCATTGCTTTTTTTATGATGGACATCGTTGTTTTTTGAAAAAAAAGTTTTTTTAGTTAGTTTTAGCAAAAGCGACTTAGTGGGTCGTTTTTTATTTTTCATGTGAAGAACACATGATGAATAAAAAATGATAGACATCATCATTTTATTGAAGAAAAAAATTATTTTTTTTAGAAAAATGATACTGTCCTTCGTATTTTGAGAAAAATAAAATCTTTTTTTAGAATAAGCGACGTTGATTGTCGCATTTTATTCTTCATAATGAAGATAAAAAGCGACAGACAGCATCACATTTTTAAAAATTTATTTTTAAAAATTTCAGAAAAGTGATGGACAAAAGGGACCATGTCCGTCGCTTCTCTGCATTTTTTTGGATGCAAAAATCTGCATTTTCTACATTCCACCTGCCAAAAAATAAAATTCAATATATACAGCCTCATGCAGCAGACATTTCTAAAATAACCATACAACGCACTACATTATCAAAACATTTAAGCATTTTAAATTAACAACACTTAAACAATTAATTTCAAAATCCAAAACACTTAATAATTATCCAACAACAACCAAAACACTTACACAATCCTAAAATTTTTGCAATAGAGTCTATAGGCATCCTAGATTTCTTCTTAGCAGTTGACTTTAAACACTTATCAGGACGAGGCTAATCACCGTCACTACCAGATATCATTTGTATGCAAGTTAACATCAAAACATATAAAAATCAAGTCATTTGTTCATATTGCATGTGACTACACTTAACTATTTTCAAGTTACTAGTATAAATTTCAAGTCACTACACTCAAACCATTTTCAAATATCTAATTGAAATTTTATTTCACTGTACTTAACCATTTTCAAGTAACTAATTTACATTTCAAGTAACTACACTTAGCCATTTTCAAGTCACTACTACACACTTCAATTCACTGCACTTAACCATTTTCAAATAACTAATTCACACTGCAAGTTGCAACACTTAAAATATTTTTAAGTCACTACACTTAAAATATTTTCAAGTCACTAGTACACATTTCAAATCACTACACTTAACTATTTTCAATTAACTGATTCACATTTCAAGTAAATATATTTAAATTATTTTCAAGTGACTATACTTTATTATTTTAAAGTTATTAGTACACATTTCAAGTGACTACACAACCATTTCCAAGTCACAAGTTCACAATTTTAAGTAACTACACTTAACTGTTTTCAAGTCACAAGTTTGCAATTTCAAGTAACTATACTTAATCATTTTCAAGTCACTACACTTAATAATTTTCAAATAACTTATTCACATTTCAAGTCACTACAGTCAAACAATTTTCAAATAGCTAATTGACATTTCAAATAACTAAGTCACATTTCAAGTGACTAAACTTAATCATTTTCAAGTCATGAATTCACATTTCAAGTGTCAACATTAAACTAATTTCAAGTCATGAATTCACATTTTCAAGTGATTACACTTTACTAATTTCAAAACACAAGTTCACCTTTTAAGAAACTACACTAAACCATTTTCAAGTCACTAATCCACTTCTCAAGGACTACACTTAATCATTTTAAAGTCACTAGTACACATTTGAAAACACTACACTTGACCATTTTCTACTCTCTAATTCACACTTCAAGTGACTAAACTTAATTATTTTCAAGTCATGAATTAACATTTCAAGTGTCAACACTAAATCAATTTCAAGTCATGAATTCACATTTTCAAGTGATTACATTTTACTAATTTCAAAATACAAGTTCACCTTTTAAGTAACTACACTAAACCATTTTCAAGTCGCTAATCCACTTCTCAAGGACTACACCTGATCATTTTAAAGTCACTAGTACAAATTTCAAAACACTACACTTGATCATTTTCTACTCTCTAATTCACATTTCAAGTGACTAAACTTAATTATTTTCAAGTCATGAATTAACATTTCAAGTGTCAACACTAAATCAATTTCAAGTCATGAATTCACATTTTCAAGTGATTACGCTTTACTAATTTCAAAACACAAGTTCACCTTTCAAGTAACTACACTAAATCATTTGCAAGTCGCTAATCCACTTCTCAAGTGACTACACTTGATCATTTTGAAGTCACTAGTACACATATCAAAACACTATACTTGACTATTTTCAACTCTCTAATTCACATTTCAAGTGACTAAACTTAATCATTTTAATGTCATGAATTCACATTTTAAGTTTCAACACTAAATCAATTTCAAGTCATGAGTTCTCATTTTCAATTGATTGCACTATACTAATTTCAAAATACAAGTTCTACTTTCAAGTAACCACACCAAACCATTTTCAAGTCGCTAATCCGCTTCTCAAGTGACTATACTTGGTCATTTTAAAGTCACTAGTACGCATTTTAAAACACTACACTTAACCATTTTCAACTCTTTAATTAACATTTCAAGTGACTATACTTAAATTATTTTTAAGTGATGAATTCACATTTCAAGTGTCAACATTAAACTAATTTCAAGTCATGAATTCACATTTTCAACTGATTACACTTTACTAATTTCAAAACACAAGTTCACCTTTTAAGTAACTACACTAAACCATTTTAAGTCGCTAATCCACTTCTCAAGGACTACACCTGATCATTTTAAAGTCACTAGTACAAATTTCAAAACACTACACTTGACCATTTTCTACTCTCTAATTCACATTTCAAGGGACTAAATTATTTTCAAGTCATGAATTAACATTTCAAGTGTCAATACTAAATTAATTTCAAGTCATGAATTCACATTTTCAAGTGATTACGCTTTACTAATTTCTAAACACAAGTTCACCTGTCAAGTAACTACACTAGACCATTTTCAAGTCGCTAATCCACTTCTTACGTGACTACACTTGATCATTTTAAAGTCACTGGTACACATTTCAAAACACTACACTTGATCATTTTCAACTCTCTAGTTCATATTTCAAGTGACTAAAGTTAAATCATTTTAATGTCATGAATTCACAATTCAAGTGTCAATAGTAAACCAATTTCAAGTCGTGAATTTACATTTTCAAGTGATTACACTTTACTAATTTCAAAACACAAGTTAACCTTTCAAGTAACTACACTAAACCATTTTCAAGTCGCTAATCCACTTCTCAAGTGACTACAATTGATAATTTTGAAGTCACTGGTACACATTTTAAAACACTACACGATCATTTTCAACTCTCTAATTCATATTTCAAGTGACTAACTTAATCATTTTAAAGTCATGAATTCACATTTTAAGTGTCAATACTAAACTAGTTTCAAGTCATGAATTCACATTTTCAAGTGCTTACACTTAACTAATTTCAAAACACAAGTTCCCCTTTCAAGTAACTACACTAAAACACTTTCAAGTCGCTAATCCACTTCTCAAGTGACTGCACTTGATCATTTTAATGTAACTTGTACACATTTTAAAATACTACCCTTAACCATTTTCAACTCTCTAATTCACATTTCAAATGACTAAACTTAACCATTTTCAAATCATGAATTCACATTTCAAGTGACAATATTAAACCAATTTTCGTCACCATAATAAGACAACTCTATCATCTATTCTTGTCAACATTTAACTAAACCAATTTTTGTTACCATAATGAGACAAATCCACTGCAACTTTAGTGGTATTAGCTAGATAATTGTAGCTTACACTAGACCATGGAGAACAAAAAATCTATGACAAAGCAATACCAAAATACTAAGGAAGGAGAAAATAAATTATAATAGTAAGTAGTAGAGAACAAGAGCAACGAGGAAGGAGATAGTAACTTATAACAATATCACATACTTTCGAAAGGATTTGACCACTGCCATTTTTGTAAGCAGTGTCTCACTGATCATTACCTCCGGTGAGATGAACAAGGAAAAAATAAAGGAATTCGTCCGCGGCAGCGACAGCTGCATGGTTGCTTCTTCGGTGGAAGATAGTTGTTAGAGATGGTGGCGGTATGGAGAGAGAGGATCGGGGAATAAAGGGAGGTTGCCACTGGTAAGGCTGGACGGGAACTGGCAGTGGCGGCAAAGGGTAAAGGATTTTTTTGATGAGCTATTTCAGATGGTGGTCTCGTCGGTGACAAGTAGACCAAATAGAAAGAGAATGGGGGAAAGGAAAAGAGCGGCAACGGCGAGGTATTTGATGGTCCACCACTGACGGTCAGTTTATAGAGGGAGAGAGAAAGGTAGAGTTGTAGAGAGATGTGGGGTGAGGGGTTATGATGTTTGGATGGTCGGTTGCCCACCAACGAAGGTTATGGTGGAGGTTTAGAAAGAGAAAATGAGAGAGAGTGTAGTGAAGGAGGCGGCTGATTCTTTGGCCAAAAGTGAGGGATTAGGGTTTTCTTTTTTGTTTAAAAGCAAAGAGGGCTCGGGTTTGATCCAGCTGTTAGATTAATTGATCAATGACTGAGATCTAAAGATTAAAATTTTAGTTTAAATTTGAATGGAAATTGAAATTAAGTCCAATTAAACACAATTTGAACTAGAATAGTAATAAATTGGATAAAATTAGGCTAAAATTGTTATAAATTAGAAAAATCAGGTTAGAAAATAGATAGATTGAAAAAAATAAATTAACTTAGGCTGCGAATTAATAAATGTTACAATAATGTAAAATAAATAATATAATTGTAAAAAATAAATACTATAATTATTCTCATATTAGTTATGAATAAATCGCGTAAATAAAAATAAAACACACAATATATTACTTTATAATCAATGATAATAATAATTCGAAATAAAATTAACACCTATAAATTATGAATATTTATTTTAAAATTATCAATAATAATAATAATAATAATAATTATAATTATAATAGACAATGTATTTTGTAAAATACTTGTGTGTGTGCATATTTATGAAAAAATAATAAAATATTATATTTGAATTGATAAATCATAAAAACGGTAATAAGTATAATAATAATAATAATAATAATAATAATAATAATAATAATAATAATAATAGTCAATCAAGGTGACATCTTTTGATTGTTTTCTCTATGAGATTTTGAGAAAATGAATACAACAACTAACCCGATTTAATTTCACAAATTGGGGTCTATGAAAGGTACAGTATACACAGACCTTACCACCATAGATTGTTTCCAATAGACCCTCGGTTCAAGAAAAATCATCTGAAGCTGTCCAATTTCAAGAAAAAAAATAGTAAAAATTTATTTAATATTAACCGTTGATCAAATATGATGAACAATTGAGATTAGAATTAAGGAGATGAGTCGAATTAGGATTAAAAATTGGGTTAAAAAGATTGAATTGGGGATTTCAATTGAGTCAAATTAAACTCAATTAACATAAATTGAATATAAAATGTCTAGAATTTAAATAAATTAGGAAAATTGAATTGAATTAGATTGATATTTAATAAATATAGTAACTATATAAAATTAATATTAAAAATAAATAAATTTATTATTTTTAAATTAATTATAAATAAATTATGTAAATAAAATTAATGATGTCAATCTCATAATAGTGTTAATGCATTTCGTATACTACAAATAATTTTCGATTAAATAATTTTTGAATATGGTAATATATATATATATATATATATATATATATATATATATATATTAATCTGATAAATTATTGTTTAATTAGCTTCATTATTATAACTTCAATAGTGTATTATAACCTCGATCATACGATGTTAACGTATTATTTAAAATATTTGGATATATAGATTAAGTTAGCTAGCTTGACTACTATGTACATCACTACACGAAAGATACGTATACACACACACACATATATATACATATTTGATTGACTATCAACATCAAAATATGTACTATATACATCACATACACGGTTATACTACCTCGTAATACAATATATTTCATATATACTCTGATGAATTATCGTTTAATGTAGCTTATATTATTAGATTATAACTTCAACAGTATATTATTACCTTGATCAATCGATCATATGATATCAATGTATTCAAAATATAATTGAATACATTCAATTTTTTTAGATATAAAAATTATTTATTTAATAGTAAATTAAAAATATCAAATATCGACGGATAGTGTTGTTTTCATAAAGTTAATTTTTATTTATTATTAACAAAAGCGACAATATCTGTCGCTTTTTGCAAAACATATAAAAAATAATTAAAAATTGTGACAGGCAGCGTCGCTTTTCTAAAACTAATATTTTAAAAATAAAAAATTATAGCGATGTTGTCCGTCGATTTTAATAAAAATAAATAAAAATAAAAATTAAATTTAAAAATCGACAACCAACGTCACTTTTTATCATAAAGTTAATTTTTATTTATTTTTAATAAAAGTGATACTTATCCATCGCTTTTTGTAAGAATACATAAAAATAAAAATAATTAAAATTGTGACGGATAGCATCACTTTCTTATAATTAGTATTTTAAAAATAAAAAATTATAATCACGTTGTCCGTCGATTTTAATAAAAATAAATAAAAATAAAAACTAAATTTAAAAGTCGACGGACAACATCGCTTTTTAAAAATTAATTATTATGGTTTTTAAATAAATAACGACGCTATCTATCGCATTTATTAAAAAAATATAAATTATTTGTGAATTAGTTGGCATAATAATCCACGAAAAAAGTAATGGATATTAAGATGTTGGCTTTCGATTTATATAAAAAATAAATTAAAATTAAAATTAAACTAAAAAAGCGACAGACAGTGTCGCTTTTCTCGTTGCTTTTTTATGCGTCGCTTTTTGACCTTTTTTTAGTAGCGACATACACACACACATGCACACACGCGCACACACACACACATATATATATATATAAAATCTATGCCAGTAAAGGGAATCGGGTTTAGAGTGTATTTAAAACCTTTAACCTGGGTTTGTATAGCTTTACCATCATACTCCACCCACGGGCTATATGCGTTCATTGTTACCCCCTAAATGGGCCCCAGTGCTTGTAGCCGCACGAAACGGAGATATCATAAGGGTTGGGGATTTCCGTGTACCCTTCACCCTCAATGATACATATATACAAGTATAACTTAGGGGATTTTCATATACCACACAAGTACAAGGTCGCCATGACCAACCTTTATGTCGGCAAACATGAGTTTCCAGTGTTCATCCTTTGGACTCATGCCTTCACGATAAGCTAGCACAACCCTACATTATTACCTAATTAAAGCCATTAGCACATAACTAAACCATCAATTCCATCTGTTAATTACCAAGGCTTTGTGAAGTGGAATCATTATACCGACTATAGCTTGCAAGCAATGTCATTAGCTAACACTTAGGGGATTCCCATGTACCCCACAGAATTTCCAATCAATCAAAACCATGGCCACCAAGGCCTTTTCAAATCGTTTAATTCAATTAACCCATTTAGGGTTCATTATCATATCATGCAACGCAATAGTTTCAATAAAAGTCAAACTATGTGACAAAACTATTCTTATAGGCATTTTAACAAACATATTTAAGGAATATAGTCTCCCAAACCAAAACCAAGAACCAATTGACCATTCCCATGAAACCAACTGTTCAATTCCACAATTTTAACATGAAAACAGTAATAAAAACATGGGAAAATAATATTCATCCATTAACAACCAAAAACCCCCAACATATCATTTAAAACCAAACAATACCCACAATTAAATCATGAAAACTATTCATTAAATATAAATTTAGTTGAACCATTTAGTAAAACATAAATTTAGTTGAACTAACAATGAGGGATGAGTAACATGCCTTAGATGCCAAAAAGTATGGAAAGAAATCACCCATGTAAATCCTGAACTGATTGTATTGAAGAAACTCTAGCCTTTCTTGAACCAAAAGCCTTGAGAGAGATTTGAGAGTGTTTAAAGTGTTTTTGATTGAGAATAATAGGGTAAATGAAGTCCCAAAAGTGTTTTAAGTCGTGGAGTCAAAAGAGGTTAAGAGGAGAAATGTCCAGAATACCTCCAACTTAAACTATAAAAAATCACTGTATCTGCCCCTTTTAACTCATACACACAAGATACGAGTGGTACCCACCACTCATTCCCTAGATAGAATGTTGGAAATCATACAGTGTCCCCCATATGACTCCCCTTGCCTAAGTCGTACCCATACTATACGAATAGTACACTCAAACTGTATCCAAGATAGAATCAAAGGGGTTGGACACTAGATAACATACGAATTGGACTATATTACTCGTACCATCTCTATACAAATCGTATAGATTCTAGTCGTACCTAGGACAGTACATGATCAAGAACACACTGCTTAACATACGACCAAAACCCCCCTAAATTGTACCCACATCGTATAACTAGTAAGCCTAAGTCGTATAATGTCCAAAGAGTTCAAAACTCGGGAAATCTCTAAGGATCGAAACCCAGGATGTTTCATAATAGAAGCATGATCTCTTGCATAATCAATAGCAAAATCATCGTTATAGTAAACAATCATGTTCCTTAGTATAATCAATAGCATAATTGCTAATATAATCAATAAGCATATTCCTAAGTATTATTAATAGCATAATTGCTAATATAGCTAATAACTTAGTCAATGGCATACCCAATGTCCCAATCAATAGCCTAATCAATGACTTAATTATTGTCATGATAAAGGGATTATTCAATAGCATAATCAATTAGCTCATCATTTGCTTAATCAATAAATTATTCATAGCGAAATTAATAAGTGTTAATCCCAATGTCAACCCAACATAACCATCAAGTACCAAGACATATCAATATCACCATAGTAATATTTTCTAGATGTACATAAATGTTAAAAAGGGTCTTCAATAACTAACACAAATCTTGGCCTAAGGTAGGTCAAAGGGCCCACTTCTAAATTCGCAAAATTCTTTACCAAGAAATGTCTACCCCAGACTAGTCTAAGGTATCAAAATCTACTATTAGATGTTGAATATGCCATAACTAGCCCTAGGATAGTAATTTCCCAGAAACTATGTCAATTCCACCTAAGTGATGACAACTAGGGTGAGTTCCACCCTAAACTAAAGTGACAAAGGAAATATTCTCATTAGTAGAGTAACCAAAGAATTTCCAACCTAAACAAGAGCCTACAAGGTCAACTTCACCAAATGTAATGTACAACTAAACTAATTATGGCCAAAGTGATATCCAAAATAGCCTAAATGATCCAACTAACTCAAGTATTGGAATCTATCACACCAATACCTAAAACCCATTCCAAATCCAATACAATATTATAAACATACTATGAATTAGCTCAATATAATAAGGGGATAAAACCTAGCCTACCTGGATGCCGAATAAACCTCAAAAGATTTGCTAAATTACCACTTTTCCATTTCAAAAAGATTTCACAAGATTCTAAACTATCAAATTCATATTCTACTCATTAATATGAGAATAACGATACCCATGTTACACCATTGTGCTTCAAATCCCAAAATCATACCAAAATCCCATATGGGTTCCACTTATAGAAATTAGATTTTTGAAATAAATCCAACATTTCCTCATGATCAAGGAGTCATTACCTTAAAAAATGGATGAAATCCGAGCTAATTTGGGGCTAAAATCAAGCCTCTAAGTTTTTGGGATTTTTTAATAGGAAATAAGAAAAATCTACCATGTAAAAGGATGGAATCTTACCACGAATCGAAAGATAATTGTGTAAACAAGTGTTATCCAAGATCCCAAATTACCCACAAGTTTTAACTTTAAGCTATCTCACTATTTAGGATTTTAGATCTCTTAAAAATGGATGGAGAATGGCAAAAAGGGGTCTAAAAAGGACTATTTATACCCATCCCAGGTACCTGGATGTAGCTACTGCAATCGCGATCTGGCATGCATAAATCATATGCCACAATCATGATTACCCTTTGCAATTGCAATATGCATAAAACTCATTTGGTGATCGCAATTTACCCATTGTGATCGCAGTTGCACCAGTGACATGGTGCATCAGATTTTCAAAGTCTAGAATGGACTCGACTAGGTGCTCGGAATTTATTCAAAATCTTGTACGCATAAACAAACTATGCTACCATATTAAATTTGATATTTTAGACTCAATGGTGTAGTCAAAATTTCCATCCGAGATTATTTCAACAAAAAGTAGATCCCACACTCAATTTACATTTTCTCAACTGTCCGACCAATAGATTAAAATAAGCCCAAGTGCCTTGGTACCCAAACCAAAGGCCCACCTAGCCTTAAAGAAACATTCCTAAGCTGTTGGAACAATCATAATTTGCATTCGAGGTCGTTTGACTGAAGTTTTTGCCCAATGGCCATTTGGAATCAATAAAAACTTCAAAACAGGGAAATGGCAATAAAAAACAAAAAATCGATAATGCCCTGAGCCTGTACCCCAGATACTACACAGTGCTCATAATCCCAAAGGACCATAAGCTAACCCATGACTGGTACCTACTGCAATTACTGAATAATAATACTGTATAATATGGAAATTAGGTGGAAATTGCCATAAGGTTCGAAACTGAATCATATACTGATACATAAATACTAATACTGAACATCTTACAATTATATCTGAAAACTGAATAACTGTCTGAAATAATCTAGTCTGAAAGGCCTCTAACTGAACTATCTGAAAAATGAAGTTAATGGGATAAGTCCCCAACTAACCCCGACTACTGATAATATACTGAAAATGCTGAAATAACAACTCTGTCCTTGAACTATGAGGACTCACCACTAAAGCTGCTACTAATAATCTAGGCTATTAGGTAGGGTCAGGAACCCGTGTATCTGAACCTATGATATAAGACATCATAGCTAAAAAAAAAGGTATGTGTCATTACTTTGAAGAGTAAATACATAATTACCCCACTGATCTTGTCCGAGTTTTGTAAAAAGACACTTAAACTTTAACTTCGACCTATTACCTCATGATTCTTCTTTATTTCATTGCAAATACACCATTTTTTGCTAAATCTCAGTCACAATAAAGAGAGTAAATGCACGCACCAATCAGGTGCTTCCACGTGTCAAATATTTTTAATTTAATTTATTTTTTAATAATTTTTTTCCTTTTTATTTAATTTATCACCCCCACCCCACCATACCCCGTGTCCAACAGCCCCCCCTCTCCGCATCTAGGTCTAACAAATTCCCCCTCCCTCTGCATCCAGTTTTCTCCATTAAAATGGAGCTTAAAGCTCCTATACAATCTCTATTGTAATAGAGCTTTAAGCTTTATTTTTATTTATGACCCCACTCCATCTCCCCACCCCCACCCCATCCAACACCTCCCTCTCCCATTCCCATCCAATTTCCTCCTTTAAAATTAAGCTTAAAGCTCTATTAAAATGGAGATTGTACATGAAAATTCCTTTTTAAAATTATGGTGATGATGATGTTGCTGTTGTTGCTCTAATTGATGTTGTTGTTGCTGCTTTAATTGATGTTGTTGTTGTTGTTGTAATTGATGTTGTTGTTTTAGTTATGGTGATGAAGAAGAAGACAATGGTGGATGCGTAGGGTTGCGTGGGTGGGGTGGGGGTTTATGAAATAATTTTTTAAAATAAATAAATATTTAAAAAAAGAATATAAATTATATATTAAATTATTTACACATGGCAGCTTTTAATTGGTAAAAAAAAGTTAATTTTTGCCTTTTCACGAACTTGTGGTGCGTGTATACACGTAGAGGGTCAAAATAGTGTATTTGCAATGAAATAAAGAAGATTCATAGGGTAATACGTCGAAGTTAAAGTTTAGGTCTCTTTTTGAAAATTTCGAACAAGATCAATGGTGTAATTATGTATTTACTCTACTTTGAATGTACTGGTATGCTAAGTGGGGTGGGATGGTATACATGGGTTCATACGCATAAGCAATGACTGACTGAGTAATATGAATATAATCGACTAAGAATATATGAATATCTGACACTACTATAAATACTGAATATGCAATGACATGCTCATAACTGTGCATGCTGTAACTGAGATTCGTATTAACACTGGGTATTGAATTTTGATAACTGAATAACTGATTTTTGAACTGATACTAAATTATTGTATACTGAGTGACTCTGACAGTCCTAATTCTGTAGAACTGAACTGAGTTCTATACTGAACTGGGTGACTGTGTCTGATAGTCATGATTCTGAAACTGAACTGAGGTTTTATACTGAGTCTGAAACTAAAACTATAGGGGTATTCATCTAACTGACATACCCCTAGTATGACTGAGTTGGGATCCAACTTGTGACCCCAGTTGAAAGGGTGTTAGCACCTTGCCAAGGGATATTAACAATGGCTATGAGTTAACCCTCTATGACAGGAAGCTCTTTCATTAACCCTTGCTTGCAAGAAAACTCGTATGAGATGTATCAACCCTAGACTGGAAGGAAGATATCTCAACCTAAGCTAGCTATGTAGTTTTATAATGCAGGGATTGCTACTAAGGGTCAAACCCTTTACTAACAGGAATGCCCCCATCCCTGGGTTCACTTGGTGCTAAATCCTTCTAACGCCCCGAATCTGGTACCCAGAATGCTACACGATGCTCATGACTTTGAAGGACCACAAGCTAACCCATGTCTGATATCTGTGCTTGTATACTGCATGATATACTGTATAATGCAGAAACATGAACTGAAAGGCCATAAGGTTCAAACTATAACCTAATATCTGACAAAATAGAACATCTGGGATAGGGTATAAATGCCCAAAACAAAACTATCTAAATATACAATAGTCTGAAAAGCCTCTAAAACATAACTGTCTGAATAAGGAGATATTGGGACATGTCCCCAACTAACTCCAACTAATAAATTCATTAATGAGATAATAAAGAAATGATCATGTCCTCGAAAGATGAGGACTCACTTCTAACTCTGACTACGGAGACTGGAATACTAATGATGCTCTGGAGCTCGTGCTTCTGAATCTATGGTATAAGATACCATACACAAATGCTTCAGTACTTTGAATATACTGGTATGTATATGAGGTAGGCTGAATCCAAAGGGTTTACATGCATGATCTATACTAACTGACTGAATAATATAAACGTGAGAATACATACATGAATACATAATTACTATAACTAGGGTCGTGATAACATGGTTACTGAGTCAGAGTACTGATAACATGAGATACTGATAACTGCATAACTGATACTGAGCGACTACATCTGACAGTCTAGTTTCTAATGGAACTAGCTGAGTTCTGTACTATTCTAAGTTTATTATATCTGACAACCCTGAATTCTATAAAACTATCTGAGTTCTATTACGATATTGAATAACTGTATCGGATAGTCCTAAATCTGTAACCATAATTATGGTAAGTAGTCATCTAACCGACATGCCCCTAATATACCATTATGGCTGAGTTGGGGTCCAATCTGTAACCCTAATTGGAAGGGTGTCAATACCGTGCCACTGGTAAGGACAATCTATGAGTAACCCTCATATAACAGGTAACTCTAGTGAGAACGGTGGGAACCCTCATATAACAGGTTAAGCCACCTCATCTACCCTCATATAGCAGGCTATGATGTCTTAACCTATGCTGGCTACGTAGTTCTAAAACTCAAGGATTGCTTCTAAGAGTCACACCCTTATATAACAAATGAGTTCCCATTTTTGGGTTCACTCGTTGCTAATTCCTACTCCCATCTGAATAGACACTGAACATGATTAACTGGACTAGACTGAAGTCATGGAGTTCCGTTAACTGATGGAATATTATTGAGATTATTGAATTACTGAGCTTTCCTGAGTCACATGACTGACTGAGTTCTATGGACCATGGCTTGACTGAGGATATCATGAAAACATGACACTGGCTCTAGGTATACAGCTAACTTGTCAGGTACAAGTACCCCTAGGACTCGATAGAGGGAAACTGATAAGGCATGACATCCTTGAATACGTGACCAACATCAACAATCCATAACACAATAATTAGAGATATTTCTTGATACGTGAATAAGATAGCATGTATACATAGCATAATTTCATAAGGCTAACTCATGAGCAATCCAACAACAATTTCAATACATGAGAATAAAATGAAAGTCATTTTGAATATAAGGTTAAAGCATACATTGTCATTTGGGTCACAATTTAGCTATAGTGCATAATTTATAGCCCTTTAGGCATTTTATCAAACACCTTACATGCACAACTTAAGGCATAGGTGAAATCATCAATTATCACAAATCATAAACCACCAAATTCATGGATTTTAATTTATATGCTAACGTAGCTTTCATAATTTCACATAAGGATCCCAACATGGGAATCAAACAACAACCATCACATAGCTTGAGCAACCCATAACATAATAATCATGATTTATAATTTGAAATAGGGTTTTTGAGATATATGGATGAAAGGAATCCATAAATCAACACAACGCATACCTTAGTTCTTGATCTAGCGAAGATTGATGGAGAGATTTTCTTGAAATTAAATCCCTAATTGAAACCCTAGTTTGTTCTTGAGAGAAAATTGAGTGAAACTAGTATATTTTGGGTGAAGAATGGCTAAATCATGTGTTATTGGGGTTAAATAGGGGTGGGAAATTGACCCTTTTAACCCTAGATGAATCTTTTAAAATTGGTAAAAATTTCTCGACCTGGACCCCTGACGCAACGCAGCGCGATGGAATTTGATAACTGGGAAATTGGGGGATGGCGCGACGCGGAGCCATCGCGTTGTCACTTCATTTACAACCTGAAAGTTTGGCGCGATGCGACACTATCACGGAGCCCTACTAGAATTTGATAAATGTCATTTTCTCTTGTGGTGCGACGCGCCACAAACTAATATGGCTCTGTTTTACGATGGAAACTTGAAATAGTCATAACTTCTTACCCAATTATCGAATTTAGGTGAATCTTATATTGATGAAAAGCTTATTGAATTTTTTGCATGACAAAAAGTGAAAATCTTACAAATTCCACGTGTACAAAAGTGGATTCATTTTCCAAAGTAAGTTTCTAACATTCTTAGAATGATTTCAAGACAGGTAGAAATACGGGGTATTACAATCTTACTCCTAACTAAATGGACACTGAACTGATTTCTAAACTGTTCTAGGCTAGACTGAACTATTACTAATCGTGTTGACTGACTAAACTAGACTGAGTTCACTGAATACTGTAACTGATTAAAGGTTCTGAGTTTTATTTGTTAACTGGATATACTAAGTTTTGTACTGACTGAATGCTACTATACGTGACATCACTGAGACTATTCTCAAGCTAATGTAATTCTAGATAAACAATCAGATTGTCGGGTATTAGATACCCCTAGGACTAGATAACATAAAAAGTAAGGCATAGCATGATCTTGAAAAGCATTATAATGTTCATGACTCATTCATAGTGACATTTTATCAAACACTTGTAAGATATAAGCTTGTACATATGCTAGCATGTCATGATTTCCCCATTTAATCCACATGAGCAATTTATCAAACAATTGGAGAGCATAATCTATGCACATAATACTAATCAACAGGTAGACATCATGATTTCCAATCCAAACTTTCAAATTCAAGGGTTTTAACATGAATTCACATCATACTACACATATGTCAAATAAATTTACATGAATCTTGTATAAATCTTGAATTAGAAACTTAATTAATATCATATTCATGAATACATTCAATCCCAACATGGAATTCATGAAATCAACAAACTTGAAGTTTTAAAAAGAGGTTCTTGAACTCCAAGGGTGGAAGAAAACCCTTGGATGAACACTTAAGATACCTTGGTGCTTGAATTCCTGAAGAATGATGGTGAATTTCTTGAATCTTGATCTTGACTTTGATGGGTTAAGGTTTGTTCTTGAGAGAATTTGCGAGAAAGTGAGTGTTTTAGCCCTAAGAATGACTTAATATCGTGTTTTAGGACTGAATTCAGGTGGAAAATAACCCAATTGCCCTTCTAGATATGGGTTTTTAATGACTAAAAATATATATACAGTGATGCGTAGATCGACGCGCCGCATCAAGTTCACACTGGTTTACTGGAATTGCATTAGGAGCTGGGGGGAAATTATTTATCGATACGATTGGCGATACGACGCATCAAGATCGTGTCAACCCACTATTTTGGTCACCTGAACATGGTTCAAACGAGGTCTGAAAAATCCAAAACTCACTCGAAGTGACCTACTGACATTCTTGATCATGAATAAATCTAAAAATTGATACTTTAAGGTCATAAGGGCCGTGAAATAGTATCACTAACTTATGAAGGCTAAATTACTTCTAAGTATAAACACTTAGCTAAAATTTTTATGTCTGGGACCTCTTTTCATGCTTTATCGAACTGAGTTAAGCTTAGAATTTTGTGGGGTCTTACAATATCTCCCCCTGGAAACATTCGTCCTCAAATAAGACTGACTAAGTTAAGAAACACTAATAGACTGAGCTCACACTGAACATGTATATCTGATGCATGGAATACCTAACTGAAACTACTGATAAGATGAATTTTCAAACTGAACATGCATATCTAATACATGAGTACATGGTTGACCTGATTCATGAATGCATGACTATCATGAAAATAATATGCAAAAGTAATGAATACCAAATTTATAACTGTAACTAAACATGGATCTGAGTAAATCAAAGGAAGACTGTTACCTTGAGCCGAGTCTGAGTTTACGAAGAGGAGGTAAGGATACTTGGTCTGCACATCTGCTTCTGCTTCCCAAGCATCTCCCTCAACGGACTGATTCTGCCAAAGAACTTTAACTAGTAGAACTTCTTTGTTCCTCAGTCAGCGAACCTGATGATCAAAAATTTCTACTAGGTCTCCTATGCACTTCTTAAGAAATGAGACATAAAACACTGGATGTACTAAAGCTAAGTCTGAAGGCAACTCAAGCTCGTAAGCTACCTTTCCAAAATGACTGAGAATTCGGTAAGGACCAACATACCGGGGACTGAGTTTCCCCTTCTTGCCATACCTCTTCACCCCTTTTATAGGTGAGATTTTCAAGTACACATAGTGGCTAATCTCAAACTTGAGATTCTTTTTTCGCACATCTGCATATAATTTCTGTTGGCTCTGAGCTGTCTTAAGCCTTTCCCTAATCAACTAAAATTTTTCTAAGGTATTAAATACCAAGTTAGGACCTACCACTGTGGCCTCACCCATTTCAAACTAACCAATGAGAGATCTATATCTCCTCCTATAAAGCACCTCAAATGGAGTCATCTGAATGCTGAAATGATAATTGTTATTATATGCGAACTCAATCAAGGGCGAGTGGTCATCGAAACTACCCTTAAAGTCAATGGAATACGCCCTTAACATATTTTCTAAAGTCTGAATGGTCCTATCTGCTTGACCATCTGTCTGAGGGTTGTACTGAGGTGAACTTTGGTAACAAGACCCTTTTAGAAAGCTTTCTAGAAATTAGAGGTGAATTGTGTACCTCTATATGAGATGATGGACAACGAAACTCCATGCAATCTAAAAAACTCTCTAACATAGAGTTTGGCATAGTCCTCGGCTGGATAAGAGGTATGAACTATAAGAATAAGCTGATTTGGTCATCCTATCTACAATGACCTAAATTGAATCATGCTGATGATGAGTATGGGGCAAACCCATCACAAAGACCATGTTCACTTCCTCCCACTTCCCACGTGAGAATACTGAACTCTTCTATAGAACCACTAGGTTTCTGTTTCTCAATCTTAACCTGCTGACATGTAGAGCACTTAGCCACAAACTTTGTAATGTCTCTCTTCATCCCACTCCACCAATAGACTTCCTACAAATTACGGTATATCTTAGTGACCTCTGGATGAATAGAGTAACGCGTACCGTGCATTTCTGCAAGAATTCATTGCCTTAAGTCATCTACACATGGCACACATAGGCGACCCTGGCAATGCAACACACCATCTTCCCCTTAGGAGAAAACCTCTACTTTCTGATCTCTGACTGACTCTTTCAACTTGACTAAATTGGGATCTCTGTCCTACTTTTCCTTTACTTTGGAAACCAGAGATGATTTTAAACTATTCTGCACCCACACACTTTCCTTTGTTGAATCGACTAAGCAGACATCTAGTCGGGTAAGCTGATGAACTTCCTAAACTAACTTCTTCTTATTATCCTCCACGTAAGCAACACTACCCATAGACATCCTACTGAGAGCATCAACCACTACATTGGATTTTCCCAAATGATACAGGATGCTCATATCATAGTATTTCAACAACTCTAACCACCTTCTCTGGCGTACGTTCAGATCTTTATGAGAGAACACATACTGCAGGATCTTTTGGTCTATGAACACATCAACATGTACCCCATTTAAATAATACCTCCAAATCTGTAAGGCAAACACCATAGCTGCTAACTCAAGACATGAGTTGGATAATTCTTTTCATGGGGCTTAAGTTGTCTAGAGGCATAGGCTATGACCTTACCTCTCTACATCAAAACACACCCAAAGCAACTCTAGAAGCATTGCAATATACCACAAAATTGGGGTTGTAGTGAGTCGAGTCTTTAACTCCTGAAAACTCTTCTTATAAGAATCTGACCACTGGAATTTGACTTTCTTCTGAGTCAATCTAGACATGGGGAATGTAATGGACGAAAATTCTTTAACAAACCATCGGTAATAGCTATCCAAACCTAATAAACTCCTAATATGTAATAGAGAGATAGGTCTGGGCTAATTTCTTACTTCTTTTGTCTTTTGAGGATCCACTCTAATGCCATCAACGAAAACTATGTGGCCAAGGAAAGCTACTGGCCTTAGCCAAAATTCATATTTATTGAATTTGGCAAATAACTGATGGGTGACTCTGACAGTCCTGATTTTGTAGAACTAAACTAAGTTCTATACTGAGCTGGGTGACTGTGTCTGACAGTCCTGATCTGAAACTAAAACTGTAGGAGTGTTCATCTAACCAACATACCCCGAGTATGACTGAGCTGGGGTCCAACCGGTGACCCCTGTTGGAAAGGTGTTAGCACCTTGCTAAGGGATATTAATAATGGCTATAAGTTAACCCTCTCTGACAGGAAGCTCTTTCGTCAACCCTCGCTGGCAGGAAAACTCGTACGTGATGTATCACCCCTAGATAGGCAGGAAGACATCTCAACCTACACTGGCTACGTAATTCTATAATGCAGGGATTGTTAGTAGGGGTCAAACCCTTTATTGACAGGAATTCCCCATCCCTTGGTTCACTCGGTGCTGAATACTCCTAACTGAATAGATACTGAACTAATTTTTAAATTGTTCTAGGCTAGACTGAACTATTACTGATCATGTTGACTGACTAAAATGGACTGAGTTTACTGAGTACTATAACTGATTGAAGGTTCTGAATTCTATTTACCGACTGGATATACTGATTTCTGTACTGACTGAATGCTACAGTATGCGACATCACTGAGACTATTTTGAAGCTAATATAATTCTAGGTAAACATCTAGACTGTCTGTATTAGATACCCCCAGGACTCGATAATATGAAAAATAAGGCATAGCCTGATCTTGAAAAGCATTATAATGTTCATGACTCATTCATAGAGATATTTTATAAAACACTTGTAAGATATAAACTTGTACATATGCTAGCATTTCAATATTTCCCCATTTAATCAACATGAGCAATTTATCAAATACTTGGGAAACATAATTTATGCACATAATACTAATCAATATGTAGACATCATAATTTCCAATCCCAACTTACAAATTCAAGGGCTTTAACATGAATTCACATCATACTACACACATGTCAAATAAATTTACATAAATTTTGTATAAATCATGAATTAGAAACTTAATTAACATCATAATCATGAATACATTCCAGCCCAACATGGAATTCATGAAATCAACTTAAGATTTTAAAAAGAGGTTCTTGAACTCCAAGGGTGGAAGGAAACCCTTGGATGAACACCTAACATACATTGGTGCTTGAATTCCTGAAAATTGATGGTGAAATTCTTGAATCTTGATCTTGACTTTGATGGGTTAGGGTTTGTTCTTGAGAGAATTTGAGAGAAAGTGAGTGTTTTAGCCCTAAGAATGATGACTCAATCTCATGTTTTTGGGACTGAATATGGGTGGAAAATGACCTAATTACCCCTCTGGACACGGGCTTTTAATGACTGAAAACGTGTCTAGTGACACGCAGATCGACACGTCACGTCGATAGTATTAACGCGATGACCAATGTGCCACGTCGATTTTATGTTGATTCACTGTAATCGCACTGAAAACTAGGAAAAAATTATCTGTCGACGTGATGAGTGATGCGACGCATCGATATCGCGTCGACCCATTGTTTTGGTCACCTAATCATGGTTTAAACGAGGTCTGAAAAATTTAAAACTCACTCAAAGTGACCTACTGACATTCCTGATCATAAATAAACCTAAAAATTGATACTTTAAGATAATAAGGGTCATGAAATAGGATCGCCAACTTACGAAGGACAAAATACTTCTAAGTATAAACACTTAGCTGAAATTTCTAAGTCCGAAACCTCTTTTCAAGCTTTAACGGACTGAGTTAAGCTTAAAATTTTGTAGGGTCTTACATAATCTACCCGGTAATCGTACTGTCAATCCCAGCAAGTCATAAATGACTTGGGACAACTATGGAAAAGATCTAACAATGAAAATAAGTAAAAATATAGAAAATGACCCTAAGAGTCATTATTGCTACCTAGCCTAAAATTATTGTTCATGAGCTTTTGGAACTGTTAGAATTGAAATACTAGGTTGTTTGACATAAGTTTTTGTCCAGTAGCTAATTTTAACCAGCGAAGTCTTCAAAATAGGTAATTAGATCTAAAAACCAAACAAACTGCCTAATAACTGAACTGTCAGCTCTAGCTAGTCATAAATGTCTTGCAACAGCTATAAGAAGGCTCTAAACAATGAAATTAAGCAAAAATGTAAAATGACCCAGGGGCCATTACATAGTGTATCATTACAAAAAAAAGAGTTGGATATTGCAAATGTTATGATTCTTGTAAAGGTGCAAAGAAAAGATTACAAGCTTTAAGAGATACTGAATGGAATTCTCTCTTAAAAAATATTCGATGAGATTCACTTAGAGAAAAGGTGGATGCATTTTGTGTCAAGCATAACATTCAATTACCCAATTATGATGATCCATATATTAATTTTGGGAGATTACAATGTAAAGTAGTTAATTATACTACTTTGCGCCATTACTGTGTGGATGTCTTTTATAAAATAATTGATTGACAACTATAAGAACTTGAGGATCATTTCAATGAGGTTATAAGTGATTTTCTTAATGGACTTGCTTTCTTGAATTCAATTGATTAATTTTCTAGCTTTGACATAAAAAGATAGTTAGAAAGGATAAATTATATCCCTGATGTCTTTGATGAATTCAAGATGAGAGCTCTTAAGAATCAACTTGTCAATTACATTATTAATTTTCATGATATTGATAAAAGATTCTTTAATTTGGGTGGACTTGGGGAACTTTCAACAAAGTTAGTTGAGGCAAAGAAGCATTTAAACTATTCTCTTGTATTTCTTTTGGTAAAGTTTGCTTTGATTCTTCCCATTGCCACTACATCAGCTGAAAGAGCTTTTTCAACAATGTTGTACATCAATAATGACTTGTAGAGTTGAAAGACCTTTTCCGATGATGAAGTACATAAAAAATGACTTGTGGAATTGAATGGCTGATGAATTCTTAGATGGTTTCATAACAACTTATGTAGAAAAAAGTATTTAAAGATGTCTCAAATGAGCCTATTGTAATGATATTTCAAGAGATGAAGCCTCGTCAAATGTATCTATGATTTAGCTTAAAATAGGGAATCATTTTCTTACACTATGTGTCAAATGTGTTTTGCTATGTCTCGATAAAATTACCAGTTGACATATTTGTCTTATTTCATCTTCTTAGTTTATCCCATATTATTTTGTTAGTTAGTTTTTAAGATTTTTTGGAATACTTGTTGATTTGATATGAAAAGGAAAAATGATGGCCTTTGAGATTTTAGTTGAATAGAGAATAAATATGAGTTAGAGTTGCGATTTCTCTTTATCAACTTCACTTAGTGAGTCTCTCACTTCCTCCACAATTCTTCTTCATATTTGAATCCTAAGGTCGGTATAATTTTGCATGCACATTATATGTGTACATACTAGCCTTCCCAAACTCCATTTATGAGATTACTCTGGATATGTTGTTGCACAATAATTCATGTCATGCCATGCTTTTCCTTTTTTTTTTTATCACCCCTCGGTTCTAAAAGTATGAATACCCTTGACCAAAAATCTAGCTCTGTCACTGTTCCTAAATATATCAAAAAAGGGTTTATGACTTGAATTTATGAGGTTGAATGAAAATAATTATAAAAACACATTTAATTTTATTATTTATAGGTAGTACATTTTACCTTTTAAATAAAGTTTTATATTATGTTTGTACTAACTTGACTAAAGAAGTAAAAATATAATGGATGAAGATTGTTGGAAATTAAAAGTAAGAAGGAATAAATGCATGGGGTAAATCCATAAAAGAGACAAAACCACACGTACACCACTTGCCTTGTCTCTATTGTACTATATATAACTGTCCCATGTGAGCTCGTGTTGCACATAGTACTCTTCCACTATATTAATGCTGCTTCTCTCTAGAGTAGAAAAGAGAAAACCCCCAAAACCTAATCTATAAGCTTTTTACAATCCAAATTCCCACAAATTATATAGAAAAAGAGTGATTTTTCCTCGCGAACTGCTTGTGATCGCTGAAAATAAGTCCAATACATGATTCTTTTCAAATGAATAGAGAGGTCTTTGGCATGTGTTACATCAAGATCTTATTTTTATTACTGTCATCTTATTTGATCAATTTTAACATGATAGGAACATACATTTCACTTATCTTAGGTTTGTGCATCATATCGAATGGTATTTGTCAAAAATTCAGAACAGAAAAAAGGTTACTATACAAAATTAGTATTAAGTACATTTCATTATAGGTTTGTAATATAACTTTATCAAAGAGACACGAAGGTTGTTAACCCTAAAAAAGACACATTAAATCTAACTCTATTTGCATCTATTACAATGAATTAATTTTTTATATAGTGCGAGATATTGTTTAAAATGTAAGGAAAGCAAAGTAAAATAAAGATAATAAACAGGTCCTAAACAACGTTCTGCATTAGTGGGGATTCCTTGAGAGCAAGAACACACAGATAAGAGTTAAGGAAAGGCATCATATCTTAAAGATCACACAAGAAAGTGTATTATATTGCTAAGATTCTGATTCAAGATGATCCTAAATTGGGGGATCCCTATTTATAGGGTTCAATGAATAACTAGTAAGCCTTCAAAATGAGTTTCCTTAAGCGGTCCCTATAGTACTATAGCCAATGATGCATTTACAAGTGTCCTATTTATTGGAGGTGCTAACCACTATCTTCTATCTTTCCTCTACGTCATCCTTATCATTGCCACAATGGTGCCTTTTTTTGTATGGTGTTACTCTCAAAATTTAATCAGGTGGGAAGTCCAGCTGAAAGTACCACATTTATGAACCTTTTCAAGTTATTTGACTGTGATAGGCCTATCACTTCTTTCAACAATCATCATTATCTCTATTATAATTTGTAGTGACCTGAAGGTTGGGTCCTTTAATCTCTACCGGTATTAGGACTTCTATGCCATATATTGGAGAGAAAGTGGTCTTGCCAGTGCTTGACTTCACGATGGTTTGATGTTCCTAAAGAACTCCTAGTAACTTTGTTTTCCCAATTACCTTTTGAGTGCTCTAGCCTCTTCTCGAGATGGAGCAAGACCGTTATGTTGGTGTATTATGCTTGTCTATTCACTTCAGATGGTACAGAGAAGTGGTTAATATTTTGAGCTGCAGTTCCTCAAAGAACTCTTTGACTGACTTTGATGAATTGAGTTTTGTTGTCGCAAGCTATTTATCAAGGTATGCCGAAGCGATAGATTATGCGGTCCCAAATGAAATCGATCACTTCGTGCTCTTGCACCTATTTGAACCTTCTTCGTTTGACCCATTTAGAGAAATAGTTGGTCATGCAAAGTAAAAATTTTACATGTTTGTGTCCCGAGGGGCGTGGCCCTATAATGTCCATCCCCGACTTCATGAATGGCTACCTCGATGAAATGGAGTGCATCAATTTTCCTGGCTAGGGATTTGTTGAACCACTAACACTCGTCATACTTTCGGACAAAGTCTCCTGAGTCCTGCTCCATCTGGGGCCAATAGTATCCATCCCTCATCAATGTGAGCACCAAATATATAATAGCCAATGACATCTTTCCAAGTGTGCTATCCATTGCATGTGCTAACCACTACTTATGTTTGTGTCAGACAGGTACAGTTCACGTCCGTTCATCTACTGGCTCTGAGACCCTTGTCTTCTGTTCCCTTCTCCCACATTATCTTCATCATTTCCAAGATGGTGCCTTCTTTGTATGGTGTCATTCTCGAAGTTCCTTTAGGTGGAAAGTCCAACTGCAAGTACCCCCTTTATGACCATGTTCAAGATATTTTCCTATGAAAGGCTTTATTTCTGTCAACAACCTCAAGGACCTTTGTTCAGTACAAAGGGGAAAAACACAATGTCAAGTGCAATTTCCTCCCCATTTCGAATAAAAGTGGTTTCAAAATAGGATGAAATTACTGAGGTCTCTTATATATGTGAACCATATAGGTAAATAGTTTGCAGTTAAGGTATACCATTTGTAGGGGTGTGCGGATTAAATAGATTTATTTAATAGTTCTAATAGATTTATTAGGTTTCTAGTGAATCTATTTTTATTTTTGATATTTGTTTATTTTTTGGATTTTTAGGTAATTTACAATCTCTAGCTAAATGTCCCAACTTTCCACAGTTATAACAAGTACATTCTTTTATAGATTTCTTCTTTCTATATGGTCTTTTATGTTTATAATTTTTTACATAATATCTTTTTCTTGGTTTCTTATATTTATATTTTGATTTTCTATAATTTTTATATTTCTTATGTCTTTTTCTTTTCTTATAATATCTTTCTTCGCATCCAAATTGGGGTGCTATTTTATTTTTGCAACATGCTAAATTTCTTATTAATGTTTTTTCCATTTTTAATTCTTCTCTATATTTTTCACATAAGTTTCTATACCATTGTTGTAAAAATTTTATTCTTGCTCCTAACGTATCTACTATTTTTGCTTCTTCCCAACTTTTTATTATTTTCGAACTAAATGGCTCGGGTAATTTATTAAAATGTAATTTTCTTATTTCTTTACTTTCTTCTATACTATATGCTCCTTTGTAATAATATTCTTTAAATGCGCAAGTATATTCATCTATATAACACATATTACATATTGCTAATTTTAACATTAAATTTCTATTTGTATCTTTTTCTTCATTTTGTTCTTCTTCGATTGTTGTCGTACTACCAAATTCATCTTTTATAGCTGTTTCATATTTTTTTAATAATTCTATAGGTGTTAGTTTAGATGTTGTCGATGATGTTCCTTCTATAGGTTTATTAGTTCTTAATACTTTTTTGCTATTTTCGGTTAAATTTGCAAACCATAGTTTTACTGATCCTATTAGGGTTCTTTCTATATATTCTGGTGCATCCGTTATATTTATATTATTATCTAATAATTATTTTGTCATATATCCTATCCATAATTGTATTTTTTTTCTGTATCTATTACACAGTCTAGATCTAAAAAGTTATAATTTTTATTAATTATTTGTTTTGGTATCCATTTGTCATATTCATTATATTT
Source organism: Capsicum annuum (assembly GCF_002878395.1). Classification (NCBI taxonomy): domain Eukaryota; kingdom Viridiplantae; phylum Streptophyta; class Magnoliopsida; order Solanales; family Solanaceae; genus Capsicum; species Capsicum annuum. The sequence continues at coordinate 60,234,191 of NC_061117.1, forward strand.
TTTAAACTTATTCTTATAATATATAGGTTTTCTTATTTCTGTTGTTTTAGGTATTGTATTTTCATTTTCTTTTTTATCAAGAGTATTTATTTCTGTGTGGGTATTTTCTAAGTTTTCCTCATTAATTTCTTTTTGTTTTTCATTGATTTCTAAATTTTTTGTATTTGTTAATATTTCTGTATATGTTTCACTATCTTCGGAATCATAATTATCTGTCTCTGTTTCTTCAATATCTATATTATTTATTTCTAATTCTACGTTTTTTATTTCTAATTTTTCCTTAAATTGATTTATTTCGTTCAGTAATTTCTGTTCTCTATCTTTTTCTTCTTTTTCTTTCTGTCGTTGTTATACAACTCTTTTAATATTTGTAGTTCTTTTTCTAATTCAGCAATCCTACTATTTTTAGTTTCTTCTATTTTTCGTATTTCTTCCGTAGTTTGTTTTTTTATTTTTTCTATTTCCTTTTTCCTATCTATCTCTTCATTTTCTTTTTCTATTCTTACCATTGCTGTTAATTTATCTTCTAATTTTAATTCTTCTTTTTCTAACATTAAATATAAATGTTCACCTATTTTCTTATATCTTCGTCCTAGATTAGAAAATACTATTTTTATTTTTGATCCTTCGTAGTTTTCATATATTTTTTCATCTATTATAAATTCTTCTTTATTCATTTTATTATGAATAGGTCATGTTGATATACATATTCTAAACTATCTATTTGTGATTCCAATTTTGATATTTCATCTTTTTGTGTATTTATTGAATTTTTACTAACTCCGGAAAATATATTATAATGTAGTCTTTTTATTCTTATTTTTAATTCTTTACGTTTTTCAGAGATAATTTGTTTTAATTCTTTATATTGTTGTACTTTATTCATTTTAAATTATATTTATAATATTTTGGTGGATATCAAAATCTAATTTTATCATAATTAGGTGGTATGTGTTTCATTCTTCTGGATTTTAAATGTGTTATTAATTTTGATTCAATACTAGATATTAATGTAATTAAATAGGCTAATTTTTGTGGGTTTTCTTTTGTTTTATTTAGACTTATATATTCTGAATAATTACTAATTAAAGATTCTTTAATTTTTCTAAAAGCTTCTCTATTTTTAAATGGTCTTCGCATAATTAATTTAATAATTTTGTAGGTAAATTTTTAAATTTTTTAACTCTAACTCTAATATATATTTCTCTTCCGTACTTTTTAAATTGCTGGGCTCTGATACCATTTGTAGGGGGGTGTGCGGATTATGTGCGGATTAAATAGATTTATTTAATAGTTCTAATAGATTTATTAGGTTTCTAGTGAATCTATTTTTATTTGTGCGTGGATATTTTTTAAATTTTGTTTCAATATCTTTTAATGATTTACTTTTTTCGTAAGATATATTCATTAATTATTTTATCCTGTAGTAATTGCAGAGTTACAAACTTCTGTATAATAATTTATCCTATCTGTACTATAATGTATATCTAATTCTAGATTTTCAATGTTATTTATTATCTTGTGTTGTTCTTCTCGTAGTGAGTTTTTTAAACTATATAAACTATCACATGTACTTTTATCTAAATTTTCTAAAGTTTTTTCTATCCATATTAATTTTTCTTTTAGGTTTTCCATTATTTTTCTAATTCGGTTTCTATAATTAATTTCATTATTTAAACTTTCTTGATTTTCTCTAGTTTGTCTAATATATTCTAACATTTTTTAATCTGAATAATATCCTTCTGGGTAAATTTCTTCGTATAACTGTTCTAGACAATTTGTAGTTTCAATTTCGTAGTTTATTACTTTTTCTAATATTATTTTCTTAATATCTATGATTTCTATGTTTTTAAGTATATATAAGATTAATACTTTAAGATAATCTAAATGATCTATTTTTTAAAATTGGTTTTATTATGATATTTTGTAGTTGTTTGTTTTAGCCTTAATAGTTTTTGCATATTTTTATTAAGAAATTTTATGTGTTTTATATCTTTATTTTCCATGTATTTATCTATATTTATTTTTATCTGTTTTTCTAGTAACTGTATGTTTCTTATATCTTTTTCTAAAAATTCTATGTAACTTATCATCGTAAATATTTGTAAGAGTAGTTAGGTAGATATGGTATATAATTTACTCTAGTCATGTAGTATTTACCAAAAGCTTTTTCTAATATGATTTTTCTTATATCTGCTACTTTTATATCTCTAAGTGCGTATAAAATAAGTATTTTAAATTTATCTACCATCACATCAGATAAATTATCATTCATTTTCATAAAATTGCTTTTTTCAAAATATTCCCTTCAACCATGTACATAACAAAATATGGTCATCTTAGCTTACTATATACTAGATTATTCTTAAATAATATGTTCTTCCGTCACTATTAACATGGTAATCCGGATACTTTTTCCCTTAAACAACGCCTCTACTCTGGTTACTCCCCTCAGAATCTAGCATCAATATCTACAATATATTATAAGTGTGAAGCCTTAGAAAATTGATTTGAACTATTTTTCCTTCATTAAAAGGATCCAAAATAGAAAAAATTATTTTTTTTACTATTTTACGTCATATTAATATTTTATTAAATTAAGGACTCTAAAATATATGAAAAGAAATTAAGACTACAAATATATATGGGAAGCGTGACAAAATAAGTATATGGGAAGAAATTAAACCTATCTATACTATATTAAAAGTGTAAAGGGCCTGAGAAATGTTGTTTGAACTTTTTATCCTTCATTAAAAGTCTTTACTTTAGACAAAATTATCTTTTGACTACTTTTCTAATACTTAAGAGCTGAAAACTAATTAAATATATTTATGGTAAAACCTTTACTTATCAGAAGTCATCAAAATTAATTACAACTAAATACATTTTTCATTAATTTAAAAATTCTAAATCAACTAAATTTGATTTTTAGAAGATTTCAAAATCTGAAAATAAATATAAAAGGACTAGAATAAGAAAAATTTAAGAAGTACCAATTTTTTAAAAGTTGTAAGTACGTAATAAGAATATAATCAATGATTTTATAAAGATTTTATTTTAAAAATGCGAAAAGATTTTAAATATAGAAAAAAGAATATTCTTACTACAAATATGGAATCTTACTACAAATATGGTTCAAATTGATGCGTCTCTCTTAGTCTCTATCAGCAAGGAAAAGAGGTAGTGCATGACAAATGTAAAAGTAATGATCCATCAACCACTTGAAACTTCTGGTCATAATATATATATGTTCTTACACTAAATTATATGTTTATATTTATATTATTATATTAAAGTGTGAAGGATAAGTAATTTGAACTTTTTGCACTTCATTAAAAATCTCTGCAATAGAAAAAATCATTTACTTTTATATAATCAAACGTTACACAAACGAGACGTGCTGTTAAACTAGTATTATTTATAAACGTTCGAAGGAACCCCTAAGGTTTTTGAGTTTACTAACTTCATGTTTTCTTTTTGTGAACGTCCATCGTAAATTTAAGTGCAAATTTTTTTATAGCTGATTGAAAGAGGCCAATTAAGGTGATAATATTTGTTAATCAATTTATTTTTATTTTTTCGTTTCAATCTGCATGTCATATTGTAAAATAGTTTGATGTTCTTGTCATATATTCTTGAGTTTTGGTGAATGTAGCGGTGTTCTTTACATGTCAATGGGAACCTTCGCTTTCTGTCAAACTTGGACAAAATTCATGTCTGGACCATTTTGCATTAGGATAAGAAGCAACAAAGAATGGAGATGGAAACAGATTTCATTGCATGACTTGCTTTCACTTTTAAATATGTAGGTACTTTTAATCTAACAATATAATGATAGAAACGTGATATTCTATTCAAGGCAAGAACAAAATCTTACTCCAAACTCACAAAGAAAAAAAGATTATTTTTAGAAAGATACCTACTCAGATGAAGTTTGTTCATATAAAAAGTAGCATTTTTTTTAAAAATTAGAATTTGTATCTCTCATTATTTATTTTTTCAATAGTTTTATGCATTAGTTTGGGATAATATTTTTTAAAAGTTCATACTATTGAAGTTATCGTAGGCAAGGAAAGAGCAAATTGCACACAAATCTTACCCCTATCTAAACGAGTTTGTGTAGTTATATCTTAAAATTTGTTATCGAAAGATTCTGATTCTGATAAAATTGAGTTTGTGTAGTTACATCTTAAAATGTATTAATGATAAAAACTCCCCTTTTTCAAGTTGTTGTTGGTAATTGCAAAATTTGTACAATTTTAATGTTGCAGAGATTTAGTATTTGTTTTTGTTGAGTTTACTTATGAGTTATGGGTTTGATTTAATTAACACAGTGATAATATGGTTCTTATTGTATTTTTGTGTGTTTTTTTGTATAATGCTTGATATTGTTTTTTGTACTGATAGAAAAGAGACCAAGAGAATTTGTTGTGAGTATCACGACCCGATTTCTCAAATCATGATGATACCTAATTTAATCCACCAGTAAGTAAGCCAAATCGTAGCCCGAAACGGAAAGTAACGGGCTAAATGATGGAATATTAAAGAATGCAAAATTTAATCATGCAGGTAGAATACTAAATAGCATAAATAACGATGAAAGTACTAAAAAAGGGAAAAAAGAAGGAAATGTGAAAAAAGAGTATCTCAAAACCTAGTATGGTTGGTACAAGAGCCACTAAATCCCAAAGAATGAAATACAAATAGTATCAAATATACGGATAGTCTCGAAAAGTAAAGTGTCTAAAAAGAGCAGAAGGAGAGAAAATTAGCTCTGGCTCTAAAATCTCAACCTATTTGCGAATCTCCCAATTGCAAGCCTAAATGAAACGCCAGCGACAACATCTAGTACTTAGATCCGCATAAAAAAAGATACATAAGTGTAGCATGAGTACCAAAAACAATGGGTACTCAGCAGGCATCATCGATCAAGTAAGCTGAATTATAATAAAAGTATAATAACATGCGAGAACATAAAGTCAAGTGAAGAGTAAGGTTAAATCCAAAATTATACTCTAAAATCAATATAGAGAAACATATAGAACTTAAAGTAGATACCGACTAACTACTACCTAACTGGCTCTCATAAGCCCAGAAGGCACATACAATAGAAAAATAACTAGACCTTGCCCCCTTAAGTCCGACGAATGCAAATAAGGAAAAAATACTGACAACAAGAGTTTTAATATGTGCACAATGTAATAATATACCCAAGACCCTTTTCAAACCATAAATGTTGGACTTGAATCGAAACTAAGAATAGAATCATCATAATAAAGTGCTGAATAAAGATTATGAACACAGAACTTAAACTAGAACTAGTAAACAACTGTCTTAAACAAGAACTAGGAAACAACTATCCTAAATTAATTATGCCATAAAAGATCCCAATATAATGAATATCAAGGGATCTATCAATAGCCGACCTCAAATCGGAAAGTTTCAAGATCATGAATTTATTCCTACTTCTTTTAAGAAGTGATGTGCCGTGGTTTCTTGGCACTTTCGATGCTTAAAACTATGAAAATATACAAATACTTAGGCCGTTTTATTAGATATGTTGTGTGTTTTATGTGTTTTGTAGAATACTTAGGTTGGAAGTGGAAGAAAAAGCTTTGAAAATCAAAGTGTCTGACTGGACTATGAGTTATTGAGTGACTATATGACTCGTAGTTCAAGTTGTAGTGAGAATAGTGAAGGCTGCATGAATCGAGTATGGAAATTGAGACTGACCATGACCCGTTATGTTTGAAAATGAGTCATACAAATAATCCGTTCTAAGAAAATTAGCTAAAATCCTGAGGATAGCCAATTTGAAGCCACAACGAAAATGGAGGATGACTACGAGTTATTATTACAACCAACGACTCGTAGTGAAGACTCGTGCTAACAACAGAGAAAAAGATCTAAAAGGTGAAGATCTTCTGGAGTGACAATGGGTCCATCTAACGACTCGTAAGATCTGATTATGAGTCGCCAACACTAACTAAAGAATGAAAGGAACAAAGATGACAATGAATCATCGTCAGTGCAGATGACTCATTGCCTGGGGCGTGACCACTGCCGACTTAATTTTTCTTTTTTGTTTTGGTTAGTTTTATTTGTTATTTTGAGAAACTACAAATACACTTGAGATAGTCTTGTATTAGGTTATATACTTTATACTCTTACAAACATATATTGATTTCAAGATCGACTTTTGATCTTGGAATCCTCTTGTTCTTTGTTTTTGGTTACGTAATTGATTTTAGACTTTGGATTTTCTTCTTTCATTATTATGAAATTAATTCTATGCTTTCTTTATCAAATTCGATAGGTTGTTTCGCAACTATGAGCGACTAATTTTCTTAGCTAGGGTTATGTGAACCCTGGTGGGTTAACAAAGTAGGGGAAGTTTGAGGTTCTTCTAAATCATTGTTGTTGCATGTATTGTGATATTCTTTGCATTGTTTGCTTTCTTGGCCACTACAGAAACTAAAAACTTGCCTGTATTCAAGATCATTTCACAAGAGAGGTCAAGGTTGGGAAAAGAAGATTACAACATCGATTTAAGGCTATCAAATCTCATCTAAAAACTTGATAACCATAGGGTGAAGTTAAATTAGGATCAAAGACAAGGGTTAGTAAGGCGACATCCTGAAACTTACTCGGTAAAAGTGAGATTCACCAAAGGCGTTCTACAAGATGGTTGGTGATACATAGCTTTTCATATTCTGCATACGTGACCTTGAGATAGTCGAACTAAGCACGATAAACCTACTAAGTTAGAAATCAAGGGGAACACAAGCCTAGTATTTGTTTTAGATTGTTTACATCCAAAAATATCCAAACCTTGTTACTTATATTGGTGATCGTAAACCCTATGTTTATGTTTTTGCACTTTCGGTTACTTCAGCAAGTTTGAGAGATGAGTTCAACTTATTCCCTGTGGGATCTAACCCAACCTAGTTAGGTTACTATAATTTGATAACAACCGCTTGTATCTTCTTAGATGGTATATTTTGGGCGACATCAAATTTTGGCACTATTTCTGGGGAATACGATTGTGGAGTTATTGATTAAAGTTGTTGAGGTATTTGGGTTTTATTTTTGTATTCATCTTATGGCATACATTGGTGTATGTCTAGAACTAAGAGTCAAGGTAATCTCTTACTCCCACTTGATCTTGAGCCACAGAGAATCCTACTATTGAATTGTAGGATGACATAACACGAGCGCAAAGTTTATCTTAAGGGGATTTGGGATAATCCTACTAGCATACTGCCTCCTCCTCCTGGTACAGTGTAGGAGATGAATAATCAAACCTCTGATCAATTATTAGCAAAAAAAAATGCTGCTAATGTAAGGAGTGATACAAATGCCCATCGTATAGCTTAGGAGATAGAGCTGGCTAGGGAGAGACGAGGAGCAGATGGTCGAGTAAAACTTAATGGAAACTGAGATAAAGGTAGAAGGGGTAGAGCTCAATTACTTCTAGCCTATCAGTACTTGCCACTATATAATAATTCGGAGGAGCCTATCTATTAGGGACCAAAGTCATAGTTCACATAGATCATGTTACTCTGAGGTATCTAATATCGAAAAGGATGCTAAACTGAGGTTAATACATTGGGTCCACTTGTAACAAGAATTTGACTTTAAGATGAAAGATCGAAAGGGCACTGAGAACCTGGTTGTTGATCACTTGTCTCTCCTTGAGGATGAGGCAATGCAGAAGTTAGGGGACAAGCTTGACATAGATTATACTTTTCCAGATGAGCGGGTCTTGGCAACATTTCAAGAATTAATCCCATAGTTTGCTGATTTTGCCTACTTTTTTGGCAAGTGATCTTATTTTGGAAGATTTGTCATTCTAGAAGAGAAAGAGGTTCATGCATGAGGTAAGAAAATTTTTCTAGGATGAGCCTTATATCTTTTGGATTTATGCAGATGGTGTTATTCGTGGATATATTCCTAAGATGGAGATAATGATCAACCTAGATGTTTGTTATTTATTGCCAGTTAGGGGTCATTATGGTGGAACCCACACAACCCATAAGATTCTACAGTATGGGTATTATTGGCCAAGTAACTTCAATGATACTCATAAGTATGCTCAAGCTTATGACTAGTGTCAGTGTCAAGGCAATATTTCACGGAAACATGAACTCCCCATGAAACCCATCTTAGAGTTGGAGTTGTTTGATGTATAGGGTGTTAACTTCATGGGTCTATTTATGAGTTTCTATGGTATGAAGTGAATTTTAGTTACAGTCGACTATGTTTTAAAGTGGGTAGAGGTGGTTGTGCTTCCCAACAATAAGGACCGAAGTGTCACTAAGTTGTTGAAAAAGAACATATTTTCTTAATTTAGCACTCCACATGCCATTATCAGTGATGATGGGTCTCATTTTTGAAATCATCTTTTCAAGGCCCTACTCGAAAAATATGGTGTGAAGCATAAGGTTTGAACACCTTACCATCCTCAAACGAGTGGGTTGGTTGAGGTTTCTAATAGAGAGACCAAGTCTATATTGGAGAAATTTGTAAATGACAATAGGACTGATTGGTCAAGGAAGTTGGACAATGCATTGTGGTCCCATAAAAAAACTTACCTCTCCATATCAACTTGTGTATGGCAAGGCATGCTAATTACCAATTAATCTTGAGAACAAGGCACTATGGGCATTGAAAAAGGTTAATTTGGATTGGCAGGATGCAGCTACATTGAGGTTGAGCAAGGTGAATGAGTTGGATGAATTTTGGCTTCGTGCTTATAAAAGGTTCTGCTCTATAAAAAGAAAGGATGAAGCTGTATCATGGTAAGAAAATTAAGAAAAGAATATTTGAGCATAGTGATTTGGTCTTATTTTATAATTCAAGACTTCGCTTGTTCCCTATCAATTTAAAGTCTAGACGATATGGGCTATTCAATGTTGTTCGGCTATTCCCTTACGGTGCAATTGAGCTGGAGGGAAATGGTGAAGCCCCATTCAAGGTGAATGGGTAGCAGGTGAAGAACTATATGAGCAACCCTGATAAGGTGAAAGTTTATATTGAAATAGACCTTGGTGAAGTTTGAGTAACTAAGACAACTGCGTTATGCCGCAACATTAAATCAAGCGCTGCATGAGAGGCAACCTATGAGCTTGTTAGAGAAGTTTGAGTATCCTACTTAGAAACGTCATGCTGCAATGTTAAATTAAGAATTTCATGTGAGGCAACAAATTTTTTGTACTTATTATATTGTAAGGTAAATTGTGTGTCCAGTGTGAAGGACTAGAGATTGCAGAAAAAGACTAGAAATTTTTTTAGTACTAGGTCCCTATGAGGGACCCTGCAATTTGTAAGATCACCCTATGACACATCACCTGAGTCATGATGAGCAGGAATACAGGACACCCGAGATAACTGTTCTCTGGAGTCATGACGATTCTTAGAATGAATCATTGTCAGTGAACACATCTTTTTACCTTAAGTCGTTATAATGGGAAAACCCAGGTAAGGTTCCAGTCACAATAGAGGGAGTCTATGACTTGTTTTTTGTCACTATGAGTTGTTATGATGACTTATTGTTGGGATCAACATCGCGGACCCAATGGGTCAACCCAATCCAACCTAGATAAATTAAATGAGAAATTAAGTCCCATAATTGATTTTTCTTCCATTTCAAACATCTGCGACTCCCTCACTTCCCAAAACTATCTGACCACTCATAAATTACACTCATAACTCATCCCCATTTAACAAAATCAAAGTGCAAATCTCCCAAATTTTGTCTCTCAAGAACTAGGGTAACTAGAAATAATATTCAAGGGATTCAAGCAAGTTAATCAAGTAAGTTTATGCTTTAATGCCTATCTCATAAGTTGATATGTAATATTGTTGAAAATACTTGGATTCCTTAGTCATATTTGCGTTTATTAAAGTAAAAATCCACTTTTTCTTGAAAAACATGGTGATTATGAATAAAAATGGGAGTACATGAAAATTGTGCTAAAATAATCATTTGTAGGGATGACCTAGCAGTGAGTTGTACTTGTTAAAATCATGGGAACTCTGAGTACCCATTGATGTTGTCAAAATCAATACTCAACCCCCTATACACCCTTGTAACAGAGTCTATGGGACTCATAATGACTCATAGGGTCACCTAATGAGTCATTACGTAACTCATAGCCACTAGGAACATGGGTGTAAAAAAGTGTCTGGTTACTGGTCATATCACGACTCACACTACGAGTCGTTGGACGACTATATGACTCATGGTGTGTACTTGTAGTAACTAGTCAAGGGAGTATGAGTGTTGATAACAAGTCATTGTCTGACGTAAAAACTCATTAGGAGGACTTGTAGCCTAACTAATGAATGATCCATATGTCCCTTTTTACCCTACGAGTCTCAGTATGACTCGTAGCTTCTGGTAACGGGTCGTACCCTAACTCATAGGGTGACTAACTTCTATAACATACTTGTGATTTTTCTTATTTTTATTTCCTTTTTCTCGGATTACCTAATATGTATGCTTCAACAAGTACCAATGGCACCCAAGTATGATTCAACCAAGAAGTAAACACTAAAAAAGCAAGCCCACCCCTACTCGACATCTTAGGAACGAAGCCACTGAAGATGAGACAAATGGCTCCATTGAAGAATATCCTCTTGATGGGATGGTGGAACCAAAGAAGACCCTACCATGGGTATCTTAAGTTGCTCCACCTGAGGATTCACGTCCACTCCCTAGGACAAAGATAAAGAATCCTAGCCAATTACCACCATCTCATAGTACCAGTCTGATGAAGATAGTGAGTTAAAGTTTGGCTCGGGGATGAGAATGAGAAAGATGATGATAAAAGTAGAAGGTGAAAGAATGCAGAATCTATGAATGAGGGGTCAAATAATGAGAAGGAAGAGGAAGAAAGAGAATCTAGTGACACCTAGTTGAGATACCACCTCTCTCTACCTTTGAAACCTTATAGATGGAGACTACCTTGGTGTTCATTGTTAATTAGTGGGGGTACCCCAAGATGTAGGAACTCTATAAGGAAAACAATGGCACCATCTCATCCATCTAAAGCCCGAAGAAAGAGTTCTACTTAGAGCCCAAGCTGAGTACTACAAGCATGTCTGAGATGCCTGACTTTGAGGCCCATTTTAGATAGTATCACTTTGAGTGGATGACCAGAGCTCTAGTACATTATAGTCTGATGTTAGGTCAGGAGTTTAATGAAGCTTATCGGATGGAGCTAAAATGGTTGTATCCACAGGGGCAATTGTGGAGGGGTGGTAACCCCTTGATGACAGTATTGATAAGAGGTGTTCGGGTGAACATGTCGACACAGACCATTTCCAGATTCCTGCATGGGCCATATTTTTAGCTGTTGGCCAACACTATCAAAATTAATCATCGCATTGATGGGATATGGAAAGTAAGATAAAACATATTAGTTCAGAAGATAAGTTTATTCACTTTTGGTAGATAGTTTGGTTTATTGCTACGATGTAGGAGGAGGCACCTTGAGTAGTTGGCGGAGGTGGAGGCCATTTATAATAGATTACAAAGGGTTATTTGAATTTTGCTGCAAAGGTATGGTGGACGCTGGTGTGTCATTGGTTGACTCCCTCAAATGCAGATAATGTGCTCAGTCCTGATTGAGCCACTTTAGTTGCGGGCATCATGGAGAGCTATGAAATTGTCATATCTAAGATTATATCTCAGGAGATCTATGATTGAGCAGTGAGCACTGACACAACCCTAGTTTTCCTGTGCATGTTGACATAGTTGTGTTTAGATCAAGATGTGCTAGAGATCTCGAGTGTAGATCAGCTCTTTTTAGTGAGGAGGACCACAGATTTGAGGTTGATCCAAGATTTTGCTAACCCTATTCCAAGGTTAAGGTGGGGGCTACTCTACTTTGGGATGCATTTCAGGTCGGAGGGCATAACATTGACACTTCGGGGTTTACTGATATAGGTGATACCCTTATTGAAGCTACCCAGTCTGATCCTCAAACTTCTAGAGATACAATAGGTACTTTTCAAACTCCGGCCCCACCTCATGTGGCAAGACCATTTACTTCCAGGCCAGCTTCCACTAGTAATACTCTAGTCCCGCATGCCTTCTTGGATGATGTGCTAAAAATATTGGGTACAATTAAGCATAGGGTGACAAATATTAAGCAGGGAGTGCAACCATGGTTCAAGAAGGAAATCCAAAGTGAGATTTAGGGTATGCAAACTAGGTTTGACGGGTTCGAGCGGCGGATTATCCAAAAGCTAGTGAGAGTTCAGTCTCCAGATCTAGCAGGTATGAATGAGAAGATTGCTGTTCCCAGGGATGCGATAGAGGAGATACATGTGATATAGTTCCCCACTTATCCTATTATTAAAGAGTTTGTCAATGAGGAGGTGCCAAATATTTTGGGCATAGGAAAGGGAAGAGTTGTTAAGGAAGCTAGTGGTGAGAGACCAAATAAGAAAAAAAGAGAAGCAAAAAGGGTGAGTTTGAGGTGGACAAGGTGTCCAATGTTGAATCTGCATGGGACCACTAGATGAGGATCCATAAGATGGCAGTAGGAGCTGATAGCTCATGAATGGTTGATGTGACAGTTGGAAATACAATAGATTTAAGTGGGACTATCACTCCGCCACCAAAGGTAACATTGAGTGCACCGACCACCGCTGGTGCCACATCTGATGTGAGTGTCCAGTCACCATTGAGACCATTATTGATGAGAGGGGGGCCTATTTTGAGACTTCTCATTCTAATACGTCATGAGCTGGTGCCTATTACACCCAGATATGTCATCATTCCCTGTTTTACCTTATAGATACATGAGGGACAGTGAATATGCTTTTGTTAGTGGTGGGGGTGTACTACAACCGCCACAAGTTTTTGTTGCTGTGCTTCTTTTCCCATCAGCCGAGGTATGATTGTAGAACCGATATGTTTAGGAAAATTATTTAGTGTGTTTTTCGGTTAGATAGGATAAAAATAAGTACCTAAGGCAGTTGATGTGTTTGATTTTTTTGTGCTTAAATAAATGTGTTAGAAAAATATATTAGAAAAATGATACCCCTCCAAAAAATTTGTTTTTAACCTGTGTAATGTGTATAGATACATGACCAGTGTGAATCTAATTATGGCATTAGTATTAGGGAATTAGTAATCATAGCTAAAATTTGCATGAACCGGATAGGTAGTAGCTTGTAATGCAACCCGGTGCCATGCATAAGTAAGATGCTAGTTAGTTCCCTTTGGGGATGGAATCCAGAACTCACTCAGTTAGTCTTGCCTAGGTTGTAGGATAGTAGGTTAGGAAATGATCATAGGCCATTCTTGAAATTAGTCCCCAAATGACCTATCAAATGTGGATAAGTAATCCCTTGATCTCTGTTTGAGCCTATAGACTATTTTTCTTGTTTCATCTTCCACTTTCCCATTTAAATTATAATGAACTTGTTTTGGCTCAGGTTCTCCTTGGATGGTATAAACCTCAACTCAGGCAAATCACATATGTTGAGAGTGGCTATCATAGGGGTGCGTGATTACAAGTGGGTATGAAGAAAGGTGTAAATATGAGAAAAGAAAAAGAAAAAAATAAAAAAAGAAAGAATAAAAGAAACCACACCCAGCATGAATAAGCAATAAAAGAATAAAAAGGGAGAAATAAGGGCAGAGTAAAAGAAAAGTTGGTTGATAAGTGGACCTTAAAACGTACGTATAGTGCCAAGGAGGCTTAGTCACTAAATTTCAAAATGTACCATACCTTCCTCCAAGCCTACATTATAAGTCGAGTAAAGTCCTATAGTGATCCTAACTCGACTGTCACAAAGCTAATATAAAGAAAATAAGGGCAAACCTATGGTATTCTGCGCACACTCTTGGAACTTCTTTGTAAGTGTGAGTGTCTCGTAACTATCCCTACATTGACATCTGTAATCTATCTTAATGAGTGGGACTTCTTTGTTGTGAGGGGGACATGGTTTGTATTTCTAGCTGCTTATTTGTTTGGGTAGTGTAACTTGTACATATGCATAATTATTGGTAATGTAATTCCATAGCCTGATTCCTTTGTGTCACATTATTATGCTGCATTGATTCACATAGTTGGTTTAAAAAGGTTAAAATAGGAGGGGAGATTTTTTTGAGCTGAATTTGAAATTGATTGCCATAGGTATCTTAGGGTTTTCTTGGTTAAGCATCCTGGTGTTGTTTTGTTTTATTTTTGTTGCCTAAGGATATGCAAATATTTTAAGTTGAGGGTGTTGATGTGTCATGGTTTTATGGAACTTTCGATGATTAAAACTATGAAATATGCAAATACTTAGCCCATTTTGTTAGATATGATGTCTGTTTTATGTGTTTGCAGTATAATTAGGTTTAAAGTGGCATGGAATAGAAGTGGAAGAAAAAGTTCTGATAATCAAAGTGTTTGACTGGACTACGAGTTGTTGGGTGACTATATGACTCATAGCCCAAGTCATGGTAAGAACAGTAAAGGCTGCTTAAATCAAGTATTGAAATTGAGGCTGACCACGACCCGTTATGTTTGATAATGAGTCGTACTGACGAGCTGTTCTGAGAAAATTAACTAAAGTCCAAAGGATAGCCTTGTTGAATCCCAGTGGAAATGCAGGATGACTACGAGTCATTTTAACAACTAATAATTCATAGTGAAGACTCATGATGATGATAGAGAAGAAGTCCTAAAAGGTGATGATCTACTGGAGTGACGATGGTTCCAGCCAAGGACTCATAGGATCTGACTACGAGTCATTAGCACTGACTGAAAAATGGAGGCAACGGAGCTGACAACGAGTTGTCATCAGTGCAAACGACTTGTTGCCTAAGGCATGACCACTGCTGAATTAATTTTCCTATTTTGTTTTGGTTAGATTTTCTTTATTATTTTAAGAAACTATAAGTACTCATAAGATGCTCTTGTATTAGGTTACACACTTTGTACTCTTACAAACATTTATTGATTTCAAGATTGACTTGATCTTAGAATCCTCTTGTTCTTGGTTTTTGGTTATGTAATTGATTTGAGACTTTGGGTTTTCTTCTTTCATTGTTGTGAAATTTATTCTATACTTTCTTTATTGAATTCAATGGATTGTCTTGCATCTATGAATGACTAATTCGCTTAGCTAGGATTATGGGAACCCTGGTGGGTTAATGAAGTAGAGAAAGTTTGAGGTTCGTCTAAATCATTATTGTTGCATGTATTGTGATCTTCTTTGCATTGTTTATTTCCATGGCTAATATAGAAGCTAATTACTTGCCTGTATTTAATATCATCTTCACAAGAGAGGTCAAAATTAGGAAAATAAGGTTACAACAATGACTCAAGGATATCAACCCTTGTCTAGTAACTTGATACCCATAAGGTGAATGTTAAACTAGGATCAAAGACAAGAGTTAGTAAGGCGACACCCTGAGACTTACAAGGTAAAGGGTTAGATACACCAAAGGTATTCACAGGATGGTTGGTGATACATAACTTGTCAAATTCTGCATGCGTGACCTTAAGATAGTCGGATTGAGAATGATAAACCAATAGAGTTAGAAGCCAGGGAAGCCAGGGGGAACACAAGCCTAGCATTCGTTTTGTATTGTTTACAACCAAAATAATCCAAACCTTGTTACTTTTGCTGATTACTACAAACCTTCAATTTACTTTCTTTCACTTCTGACCACTTCAGTAAGTTTGAGAGACGAATTTGACCTATTCCTTATAGGATCAACCCCAACCTAGTTTGGTTACTATAATTTGACAGCAACCATATTGCATCTTCTTGGAGGGTACAGTTCGGGCAACAACAATATTATCTCTAGGTAATATGGTCAAGTCAATACAAGATGTTATATTAATAACCAAATCTAGATGTACGGTTCCAAAGGTTGAAAGGTCACTTTATTTGGGTAAATAAAGCTAATCGGGATCAATTAAATTGCCTAAGTCATCCCAAGGTTCAATACTTATTGTAAGTTCATGACTTAAAAGCTTCTTAAGTCTACAAGAAGCTAAACTGAGCGTACTACCTAGAGGAAAACGTGTGGGGCCCGTTATAGTCCCAAGCATCCATGCTAAGGAAAATAAGTATCTAAACCTTGGATAAGGCTTTATAATAGCATCCCACGGTACTAAGTAAGACTAATCTAGTCGTAATATTTCAATCTAATTAGGACAAGCCAAATTCTACCCAATAAGCTTTATAATCGGCTAATAAATCCCATAATTGCAAAATCATCAACCAAGCCAAGTACCCATGTAAATTTAGCATAATACCACACTAATAAAATAATTAAGATCAATATACAAATAAAGTAAGACTAACCTATCTGGATGCCACCAAAAGCTCGATAAAGTCTACTAGATTAGAGCTTTTCCCTTTTGAGATGACTTCGCATGATACCACACCATCAAAACAATAATCTACACCTTAAGACGAGAATAATGATAGCTATATTGCATATAAATGCTCTTGGTCAAAAGTCTAGTTAAAAATTACCATGTGGGGCTCTCTTAAAAAATCGTAAGTTTGAAATCATCAATGCGTCCCCTTAAGCTTAAGAATCATTTACCCTACAAAATGGGTGAAATTCGAGCATAAATGGGCTCTAAATCACCCTACAAAGTAATCAAGGGATTTGAATTTAAATAGGAAGATTAATCAAGAATGTAATGAAAAGTTACACAACAAAATTGAGGAAATGCCTCCAACAACCTCTTTATCTTGCCCCCTAAAGTCAATGATCAAACCCCTAAGATTTTCTATATTTTCTAGGGTTTATGGTACTTTGGAGTGTAATAAATGACAAAGAAAATTAGGGTCCATCCTTAAATGCATTTAAGGGTCCCTTTATCGCAAATGCGAGGACCTCATTATGATTGTGACGCTCAAGTCGGTTGACCCTTCATAAATGTGAAGGACATCTGGCGATTGACATAGAAAATAACTTTGGTCTTGCGGATGCAGTTAAGTCTTCGCGGTTGATGTAGCAATTTTCTTGGCCTTCACAAAAGTGGCCAAGGTCCCATAAACATGAAGGCCATTTTATTTTTACACTAGCTAAAGCTACATCAACAAGATGTCTTAAGTGCCAATTTTTCAATTGGACCATCCAAATTCGTTTGTAATCTCGTGAACACCAACGATCTATGATACCCTTCTAAATTTGACATTCCTTACTAAATGGGGCCATTGAATTCCCATTTGAGGTTATTTTGATCAAATATAGGTTCCATACCCAAGTGCCATCTTACCCAACCTAATAGCCTAATATGAGTTTAAAAACCTCAGACCTAAACCAAGGGTCCCTCCAGCCTAAAATCAATGTTCCAAATCTAGTAAAACTATCAGAATTGGCAAATATGTTTCTGACTCAAATAAAACTATCAAAATTGGCATATACAGTCATTTATCATATGTTTTGGCCAGACACCCATTTTTTAATAGCAAAAACTTCAAAATAGGGAATTGACTCTTAAAACAAAACAATCTACTGGACAACTGAAACATCTTCTCCAACAAGTCAAAAATTACTTGGAAAAGCTATGGGAAAGATCTTAATGCCAAAATAGTATGGAAATATAGAAAATGACTTGGAGGATTAGTATAATATCTACTACTAAAAGGATTTTCATCCAAAAAAGTAAAGGACCAAGATTTATATGAAGGCTCGAACAGGTTGGGATATAAGGCCTGCATCTCACTCTCGATCTCCTTGGTAGCCTTATTAACTGGACATTGTCTCTACTGAACCTTTATTATTAGAATCCCTTTTATGTGTAACCATCTAACATCCCTAGATAATAAATAGACTGGCTCTTCTACCAAGGTCAATCTCTCATCCAATTGAGCTGTGCTCTATCAGAGCACATAAGATTCATCCAAAATGTTGCGCTATAAAACAGTCACTAAACAAAAACTAACTAATGAAATGTATAAGGCACCTATTTATAGTAGTTGCCTTTGCACAACTATCCTATTACAAAAATAACCAAAAGTGGCAATTTCGAAAATAATCCATGAGGGCTCTCTTTATTCCTTATGGCTTTCCTCATCTCCAAGCTATCTTCCAAACATGATATTGCTTGATTAGAAGCTCGATTAAGGTCCTCTAAGCACATTCTTGGATCCTTAGAGTGATCAAGGATTATACCTCCTTATATTGGCCTAAAGTTGTGTGATAAAAAACGTTGACACCCATTTGACTTGTATCATCTTGTACCTCAAATCTAAACCTTGCAAAAACAGAGGAAGGACAAAAAAATACGCTATCCTTATGTTATTAGGGTTAGAGTAACCACAATCAATCATAGCTTCTTGCCAAGGTTGCACATACTTAAGATATAACCAATGATCCTTCGTGTTAAACACTAGAAACTCATTGAAAAATGCATAAAGGATTTGGTTAGGGAAATCATCAAGAGATAATAAAACTACAAAGGTCCTAATGGAATAAAATAATCTAAAAGGTATAGCTACCTTCACCTTATAATCCATAAAACATATTTGCTTCATTATCTCTTCAAGAAACCACACCAAGGGTGGTGCCTTAATTTTTTCTAAAGTCCACAAGCTCCATATATCATTGTCACTCAAACAAGTGGACAAACCAACAACTTTCCTACATCTACATAAATCACATCCAAGACTAGCATAGATATCATCATAGGCAAAGAGGTAGTATAGAAAGGAATCAAGTGTAATAACATCATCCAAGGTGCTATTATCTATGAGAATGCCATTTGTTTCAAAATACTTAGCACATGATTCGTATAAGGATGGAGTCAAGACACTTAAGCCCATAGGACTTCTTCCTTTCATGAAAATAATCAACTTCGCATCCACAGTCTGGGAGTTACAAAATTTAAGTACAAGTGTGTCAAGAAAGGATGCACATTTATAAGCAATAACCAAAAGAGACAACGACAGATTTGCCCTCGGGTTCCCAAGAATGATACTACCTTTGAGAAGTAGGTCATCAATTTCATTCAAGTATTGAAGAAGGGTATCACATGAATGGAATTTATCCAAAGTAGTTTCAAGAAAAGATTCTCTACTTGACCTACAAGTAGTGAAGCCTTGGTCAAGAGTGGAAACAAACAATGGTGAACTCTCTTGGATCTTTTCACTGCTCACTTTCTTCAAAAATCTCTCATCTTTATAGAAGATCTTTCTCTTACACAATGTTGGTCCATCAAGTGGATCATAAATCCTCAAGAAAGACTTTCCATCATAGGGAAGGATATTAATATCCTCACTCAAATTTTGCTTGTCAAAGAGACCAAGAAATAAGTTGGGTATGCCAAAATCACCATATCTAAATTTGGTACTGGGTTCAAATGGATAGAGTGGCCATAGACACGGGTCTAGACAACACTTTTTCCCCCATAGGCTTCACCTAAACTAAAAGATATACTCCCCATATTAGCATAAGCATCATAAAAAAAATAAAGGGAGAGTAGATAAAAGAATCACTCAAGTCAACTTCAAGTAAGGTTTCCTTATGCATGTACTCACTATTAGATTCAAGATTATTTCCATGAGTATTATCAACAACAGGAGCACACAAAGTAGAAGAAGAAGCAATTTCTAACCAATTAATACTTTCTCCTTCAATGGAAGAATCCTCAAGTAGACATTTACCACCATTAACTTCAAAGGAATTATTGCTTAAGTCTACACAAGAAGCAAACAATTCATCCTAGTAATTATCAAACAAAGGTGCAGTGTCGTACAAAGGATCACACCACAAGCTTTTTCATAGGAACAAAATTAATTGGGTTTCTTAAATATTCAAGAAAATTAAAGTTATCATCACCCAATTGATTATTCCTTTCCAAGACTTCACATTCCTTTCCCTTAAAGAGATTTTTATTTTTAGAAGAAATGTTGTCACACCATAATGAGTTGTCATATAAAATATAGTCCTCAAGATGAGCTACATCATCAATGCTTTCCACACCACTAGGTAATTTATTATGAGTGATTTTGTCATCTTCAAACAAGATATTATTCTTAAAGAGAGAAGGGTTTATCATTAAAGATATATAGAACATGAAAGTTTACTCTCTAAAAGACAATTATCAAGAATCAAAGATATTTCAAACACATAATTATCCCCATGAGCCAAACTAACATTAATGTCTTCACTAGGGGACATGCTCAAAGGGTTACTCCTATTCACTTGATCAATATTTTTAACATCATCACTCACTTGAGGTTCATTAATTATATCACACACATCCTCAAGTGGTGGGAAATTTTTTCACACAAGTTGATCAGCATTATTTTTACAAGAAGATGTTCTATCATTCAACATAATGGTTTCAACACTAGGTGGACACAAATTGATCTTACAAAAAAGTCAATTCGGTGATCAATAGGATCAACTAGTGTATCTATACTCACAACATATACACCATCATCAAGAGGTAAAGAATCATTAGACTCATAAGTAGATAAGCTGCTACTCATATTCAATAGAATACTAATCATACAATCATTATTCTTATGCACAAAAGTGTAAGAGTTAGCTAATTTTCCTTGAAGTTATTTAGCATATTCTTTTTCAACTTGGTGTGAAGGTCCTCTACAAGCTTTGGAAGCATCTAAGGTTACCCTTGTTAAATCTTCAAAGGTAATATTTTCTTTTGACACTTGTTCTCCTCTGCTTTCCAAGTTGGTACCTACACAAATGTCCTTATTAAAAGAAGTAAAAACAATGTTAGCTCCAGTTGGTGGCAATCCCCTTACTTCACTCCTCACTTCCCCTTCTTTTTTCCTCTCTTAAGTTTCCACCTTGCACTCCCTTAATCCTATTATTCTTTTGTCTCTTATTTTTATAAGGCTTGGAGTAAGTGATGTTAGGTGTATTTATGCACTCTAGCGTTACTATTCTAGCTTGTTTTGTCTTGTTCAGAGGATAACTTGAGTTCTTAATATGTTAGTTATGTTATAAATTAGCATATAAGTGTTCAAGGACGTGATTACAATGGATAAAAATAGTTTTAAACAAGTTTGTACATAATCGAGTCATTTACAGTTTGATCGAGATAACTATCTTTACTAGCTTGAGCTAGGTGTGTGTCTAGTTGGTTTCATGGAATTATAATGAGTATAATAAGTTTCAAATGGTTTAAATATGATTATATGTGCAAAAACTTGTTGGTGATGTGCAAAGTTCAATTTGATTAAGTATAGAGGTGGAATATTCAGTTGAAGATCAACATGAACTAGCCTAGTCTTAGCTCTTGCTTTGATTTATCATTATGGATATTGTGTTGCTATGATCTCTAATTCATGGTGTGTGATTATATAGGAAGCTTTGTGAGCTGAATATGGTGGAATATTGACGATATAAAGAATGGAAATCCATTGAAAATACACCACAAGACAACGGATGAAAGATTGGACGATAAAGACAACCAAAATTTGGATGGCAAATCTAGTGAGGGCATGTAGATAAGCCCTCACAGCCCCCTCTATTGTGGTGCAATAGATCAGGCACAGACCTCTCTATTGCGGTGCTCTATAGCCCGCGCAGCTCCCATTAGTGCGGTGCACTATAGGAGGCGACCCCCCCTATACTCTCATGCCCAAATTATTGGAATTCTTATACTCCTACAAGGCTTGTGATTGGGGCATTATAAATACCACTTGTTGTACACATTTGTGGGGTATATTTGGACGTCTTGGAACATCCAAGAGCTGCTGCTACAAGTTTGTTTTAAGTTTTACATACTTTTATTTAGCATTCAATTAGATCATAACATGTATTCAATATTTTGGATCATGATTATGACTATGAGTGGCTAGAAACTCCCTTTCCCGGGTTAAAGCCAAGAACATGAGTGTTATTGTTTCGGATTAAATCATTTAGTTTGCTTATCATTAATTGTTTTTTTTTATTCTTGATTTAATTATTTGATGGATTAATCACCTAGAAAATACGTCTATTGTCACCCTTGTGATCTCGGGAGAGGGAATAGGGAGATAGCACATGGGAATGAACAAAGTGTGGTTTGTATTCTTTTATAAAATAAGGAATTCAAATTAGCATCTAGGACAGAGATGTACTTAGAAGCCTCACTTGATTCACACGTAGGATTATAGCTTAAAGAACTTAATTGGATTATTACATCCCCGATCAATAATGTAGTTGTAATGTCCAAATTAGGTAAATGGTTAGAGGTCGGGATACCATGATCATGCAATTAACCCTATGAATTAACAACCAAGATAAGTGAAATGACGAATGAAGTTTAATAACATAGTATGGTTGTTCAAAGTGTTTTAACCCTGGGATTTACTCCATTGATTTTCTCAAGTGCTTTATTTTACGCAGTGTTTACTTTACTTGCAATTTACAATATTCCAAACTTTATTTTGGTTACTCTCGCATCAATTGAATCTAAATTGTGAACTAGAATCCAATAGTTGTTAGGTCAAGTCCTTGTGGGATCGATACTTCACTTTCTTTAAGGCCACTTTACTACTTGATAGACCATGTACACTTGCGTGTGCACTTGAGCGCTGTCAAGTGTTTGGCATCGTTGCCTGGGACTTGTAATTTAGCATCTATTTTATTTTTAGCTTTACTTTTAGATTTCTCTGGTGTTTTTACACTTGGTCTTATTTTGTATTTGTAGGAAACAAGTGTACAAAATAGTAAGTTGGCAAGGGATCAGGACTTGGTTGAACCAAGCTCCAAATGTGTGTAACTTTTCCATCAACAAAGGAGAGAAGCAATCCTTCTCCCCTAAATTCCTCAACTCACAGAAGATCAAGAAAATCCTGCTCTAATTTCTGAAAAACCAATAGCCACAGGACAGTCAGAGAAGTGGCAATCCCACTTAAACCAATTTGACCTTCACATTTTAGAAGCCGACAGTTGGAGGAAATTTTCAACTTAAACAGAATATGGTAGAGCTTCTGACTAGTAGTGGACAGTTCACAGGGCTTTCACATGAAGATCCACAAGCCCACTTGCAAAATTTTCTTAAAATTAGTGACACATTCATCCCTACAGGTCTGAATGAAGATTATGTGAAGATTACTTTGTTCCCCTTTTCACTGTTGGGGGAAGAAAAAAGTGGTTAAATGCGGAGCTGGAAAATTCAATCACATCATGGGATGACATAGGTTAAAAATTCCTTATCTGATTTTTCTCATCTGGCAAGATAGCAAGACTTCACAGTGAGATAGTGTACCTCAAACAAAAGCCAAAAGAGAATCTATACCATGCTTTAGAACACTTCAAGGCACTTCTTTGGGACTTTCCACACCATTAATAGTCCAATGAGCTACTTGCTCATACTTTTGTAGAGGCTTTTGACCACAGTACAAAAATTTTATTAGATTCAGCTGTAGGTAGTCAAGATCTTGAGATGACATATGATGAGCTGTACACTTTATTGAACCACATACATCAAGGAAATTTAGAATGGCATTTAGATTTGAAGAGCACTATAAAAAGAGTTGCAAGTGTGTTAGAGGTTGACCAATTCACTGCCATATCTTCTTAGATCTCTACATTGTAAAATAAAATAAGTAGTCTAAAGTTAGGAGTATCACAACCTGTAGCCACAGTCAATGGAATCCAACAAGCTACAGGTTTGTGTGAAGTTTGCGGTAATATTGATCATTTAGCAACTATGTGTGCTTCTAATTCGGAGTTGGTAATATATGTGGGCAATTCTCAAAGGCCAAATTATGGTAATTCCTACAACATAAAGTGGACGACTTAGTCACTAATTCAGCCTTGGAATGCTCAACAACAATAACAAATTCAGCAATAACAGGCTCCACCAAATCAGTCAACTAACAACATGGAGGATATGATGAAACAACTTTCATCTATTCAAGCACAAATGGCTATGGATATGAAAGTAAACAGGCATAATTAAATAATCAGTAAGTGGCCAAAAAAAATTAGAGTTGTAGTTAGGGCAGTTACAACAAACATTCAATACCAGGCCTCAAGGTGGTTTGCCAGCAAATAAAAAAAATCCAAAACATGTAATGACAATAACTTTGAGGAGTCATAAAGAGCTTAACAAAGAACCTTCAAAGACAACTAAAGAGGTAGATGCAAATTTGACTCCCCCACAGGTATCCAAAAAAGTTGTTGAAAATTCGAGGAAGTTTAAGTACTCAAAAGAAAAAATTACTGCATAAGTGGAGAAGTAGATGCCACAACTTCCTTTCCTTCATAAAGGAAGATGCATGTTTTAATAAGTTCTTTGACATATTCAGAGAGCTTTACATTAACCTTCCCCTGTTAGATGTCTTGCAGGGTATGCCAAAGTACGCCAAGTACTTGAAGGATGTGGTTGCAAATAAGGTAAAGCTACAGGATATGAAGGTGGTAAAACTCACTGAGAAGGGTAGCTTGATGGTAAAATAGAAGATTCCCAAGAAGATTAAGGACCCAGGGAAGTTCACTCTCCCCATTCAGATTGAGAATAGTGAGGTAGTCCATGCCTTAAGTGATTTAGGGGCAAGTGTCAACTTGATGCCCCTATCTTTATTCAAAACTTCGAGCTTGGGTAAGCCTAGACTGAGTTTGGTGCTATTGCAGTTGGCAAATAAGAGCATATACCATTTAGAAGGAGTGATAGAGAATGTTCTCATAAAGGTTGGTAAATTCATTATTTCTGCTGACTTTATTGTTATAAATTTTTAGGCAGATAAACAGGTACCAATTATCTTGGGGCATCCATTCTTAGCAACTAGAGTAGCGTTGATTGATATGAAATGGGTACGCTCACTGTAAGGTTAGAGGATAAAGAGTCAATCTTTAAAGTATACAAACCACCAAACACACTATCCCACTATAAGGAATTACACATGATTACTATTATTGGGAGGATAAGTATGGGGTAGTTAGTCTGCCAAAGACCTTTTTTGACTACCTCATCGAGCTACCTAAGCCAAAACCACCACAATCCGGTATGATGCAAGTGGATGAGCCTAAAAAGGATAAAGTTAAGAATACTATTAACCTTGAGAGTACACACTCAAGAGGTCAAAAATGAATAAGAAGATGGCCTCCAAGTGTGAGGGAAAGAATAAAGGATTTGGGTTAAGTTGAGTCGAGTTGGGTCGTGCTGCAACACTAAATCAGGCGCTGCTTGGGAGGCAACCCGTGTTAAGTAGGTATTTGTTATTATAATTTTTTTAGTTTTTACTTTATGTAGTTTTTATTTTGTTGCATCACAGGTTAATGAGAAGTCTGAGTACTAAAAACCTGAGCTAAGGAGCATGGCAAAGATTGATTTTAGCGCTATAGTTGATTGCATGGTGAAAGTGTTTGTATGGAAAAGTATGTTGATTGTGTGAATGATTACTTTTGAGACTCTTAGACTCATGTTTATGACTTTTGTACTTGTTGTCTTAATTTTAATTCATGCTATTGATTGGTTGAGAGTCTATGATGATCCTATTGAGTTGAGCATGTTCCATGTACGTGTAAGGTATTGTACATTCGTTGTTGTATGTGATGTCTAGAACTTTCTCGATGTATGTCCAAAGCGAAATAAAGAGTGTGGGTTTAGGAGATCTATAGGCATTTCCTTAATAGCCTTGTTTTATACATTCTTTTTGACCTACCTTTGTGCTTAATCTTAGTCAACCCCATTATGCCATTAGCTTTTTTTTTTTTGGTAGCTTCAAGTATAGCCTATACCCTTCTTTAAGAGACCTTAATTTGATCCAAAGATTTTAGGCGCTTTAATAAAAAATTAGTTATGGTAAGGAGTTTGAGAAATAAGAGGAGGAAAGTTGAAATTGAATCCCCAAAGTGATAACTCTTAGTGTTCAAAAGAATCGTTATGTGTTGTGGTAGGGAGTTGAGTAATGAAAAGGAATAAAAATTTGGTCAAATTGAATGAGTTGTGCATAAAATACTTCCACCATAGTGTATGTAAAATGAGCATAATAAGATGGCATGAAAATAAATGAATGGGGTAGACAAAAGTGGTGTAATCTGGTTGTTAGAGTTGAATTGAATGTATAAAGTGATGTATTAAAATACTTAGGGAAGATAGTCACTATTCTGCCAAAATAATTCCTATCCCTCCCTTAGCCTGAATTACAACCTGAAAAAGATATAATTGATCCTAAGTTCATCATTCTGATCTTAGTGGAGTACTACACTATGGTCAATCCTATGGTTCATTAGGTGTAACTTGTGGATTCCTTATAAGCGTGAGCATAATTTGATGTTTGTACCCATTATGTTATAAAATACTTTTACATGAGTAATTATAGGTAACTCTCATGTTGTGAAGGGCATATGTTTGATGAATGTGGGTGATTTGTATTATGTCCTTTATTGAAAGATAAGCATGAGTTTGCTAACTAGGTGAGTCAATTCTTGAGGCTAGGATGTTTTGGAGTATTGTTCATGAGCTATCAATGGTGTAAATGAATGCTTTGTGAAGAAAGTTGCATTCTGTATAATTATTATAGTACTAGCTTGAGTGTCTCAGATACAGTAGAAGTGTAGAGTTTCCTTAGCTTATATGCTTAGAGTAAAGAGTTGTTCGAGGATGAGCAAGTCTTTAAGTGTGGGGTGGTGATATTGGTTGTATTTATGCACTCTAGTGTTACTATTCTAGCTTGTTTAGTCTTGTTTTGAAGATAATTGAGTGCTTAGTGTGTTAATTATGTTATAAATAAGCATATAAGTGTTCAAGGATGTGATTACAATGGTTAAAAGTGGTTTCGAACAAGTTTGTACTTAATTGAGTCATTTAGAGTTCAATCGAGATAACTAGCTTTACTAGCTTGAGCTTGGTGTGTGTCTACTTGGTTTCATAGAATTCTAGTGAGTTTAATGAGTTCCAAATGGTTTAAATGTGTGATTATTTGTGGAATAACTTTTTGTTGATGTGCAAATTTCAATTTGAATAAGTATAGAGGTAGAATAATAAGTTGAAGATCTACATGAACTAGCCTAGTCTTAGCTCTTGTTTTGGTTCATCGTTATGGATATTGTGTTGTTATGATCTCTAATTTGTGGTGTTTGATTATATAGGAATCTTTCTGAGATGAATATGGTAATATATTTAAAGGCTGGAAATCCATTGGAAATACACCATAAGACAAGGGATGAAAGATTAGTCGATAAAGACTTAACCAAAATTTGGATGGCAAATTCTAGTGAGGGTACGTAGATAAGCCCGCACATCCCCCTCAATTGCAGTGCAATAGAGCAGGCGCAACCCCCTCTATTGCAGTGCAATAGAGCCCGTGCTTCCGCCATTAGTGCGGTGCACTATAGGAGGCGACGCCCCCTCTACTCCCATGCTCAAATTATTGTATTTCTTATACTCCTACACAGCTTGTGATTGGGGCATTATAAATACCACTTGTTGTAAATATTTGTGGGGTATCTTTGGAAGTCTTGGAACATCAAGGAGCTGCTGCTACACGTTTGCTTTAGGTATTACATACTTTTATTTAACATTCAATTAGATCATAACATGTATTCAACCTTTTGGATCATGATTATGACTATGAGTGGCTAGAAACTCCCTTTCCAGGGTTAAAGCCAAGAATAAGAGTACTATTGTTTTGGATTAAATTCATTTAATTTGCATTTCATTATTGGTTGTTTTTTATTCTTTATTTAATTATTTGATGGATTCATCACCCAAAAAATACATCTATTGTCACCTTTGTGATCTCAGGAGAGGGAATCAAGAGATAGAACATGGGAATGAACAAAGTGGGATTTGTATTCTTTTATAAAATAAGAAATTCAAATTAGCATCTAGGAAAGGAATATACTTAGAAGCCTCACTTGATTCAGATGTAGGATGATATCTTAAAGAACTTAATTGGATTATTACATCCCCGCTCAACGATGTAGTTGTAATGTCCAAATTAGGTAAACGGTTAGAGGTTGGGAGACCATGATCATGTAATTAACCCTACGAGTCAACAAACAAGATAAGAAAATTGACAAATTAAGTTCAATAACACCGTATAATTATTCAAAGTACTTTAACCCTTGGTTTTACTCCATTGATTGTGTCAAGTACTTTATTTTATGCATTGTTTACTTTACTTGCAATTTACAATATTCCAATCTCTATTTTGGTTACTCTTGCATCAATTGAATCTATATTGTGAACTATAATAGAATATTTATTAGATCAAGTCCCTATGGGATCGATAAGTGGTTTTATTTAAGGCTACTTTACTACTTGATAGACCATGTACACTTGCGTGTGTGCTACCAGTAAGTGGGCATCTTTCCTTGAGATTTGGGAAGGGTAGGTGAAAAGAGATGGTTTCCTCATTGGCCCAATATAATCTTAGGACAATTTTCCACATTTGGAATACTATGCCTTGGAAAGGAATTGGCACCTAAGCATAATTTTCTGCATTCCAATGGAAAGATGTCACACCAAACCTCTTCATAGTATCCATCTCGGGTAAAGGAAACCTTTACTCTCTCGGAAATACTATAGCCATCCAAGTAATATGGGAAGAATAATGATATTAGAGGTATCCCTATATAGTCAACCAAAGAATGAGTGATGTAATTTTCATGACACCAATCATTAAGAATAAAAACATACTCGGAACTCCACATATCTCTACCCATCTTGAACAAATTTGTCTTCCTGGATCACTATTATAAAGCTTTGTGTAACCCTTTGGTACATGTATTGACATCGAGAACTCTTACAAGGCACCCCATGTTTGAATGGGACTCCTTGCAAGTGTACACTATCCTAATGTCGGACCTTGAATATACTTAAGGGCATATGTAGCTTGTTCAACTCTGCTCATAACATAATCCACGAAGGTCCTTTTGCATTGCCATTCCCAATCAAGGTAGACTTTGGGATCCCATTCTACTTTAAAGATAGATAGAGTAAGAAGAAAATGACTCCTACTATACCCTCCATTTCTACCTTGGTTCCCGCTTCCATATGTTTGGGCACTTGAGTAAGAAGAAAAAGATGTGGGTACCCCTAGGCTTTGGAGATGTACATTCCTTTGGTCCCATGGATCAACCTCTTCTATAGTTAGTATAACCATTCATAACACTTCAACTTTGATAATAAATACTATAAGGTGAGGAATATGAATCTCCAAACTCTACATGTACACTCTCATCATAACTCTTATAAGGTGCATAAGAGAGAAGGTTATACTTTACATTTCCTTGATATTCAGAGTGGGAAGTATAAGAATCCTCACTTACTTCATCTTCTTCATAAGATCCATTACAAGGCTCTTCATCATCTTTATATTCATTATAATAATTAGGGTCATCATTCATCTTATATTCTCCTATGGAATAGTGGCCCTCATTCTTATCTATCTTTTGATCAGGGCTATGTTTATATCCCCCATATTCTCAATCATCTTCGTAGCCATAATATTTTTCAGCACAATCATAGTCTCCTTTGTCATGGTCACAATTATCCAAGGTTATTAAAGACATGTTCCCCTTATATCCCCTTGTACCTACAAAATAAACAAACAATATTAGTAGTAAATCATCTCACCAATACTCATATGAACTCACCATTGTGATCCTTATAATTGGAGCAGTGAATGCTGAAAGTTTCTTATACTCCGATGGACAATAAGGTGTCAATCTCTACTCGCGGCTAGAGTGGATTTTTGTTTGAATGACTCAAAGAAATAAAAACTATTTATGGACTTGAATTAAAAAGATACAATGAAATAAAATCCATAAAAGCTCAAAAGAAATAGGACGATGATAGAATTCAGACTCAAGAACTAATCGACCAACATAGTAGATGAATTACTAGTTAATGATTGATTAAGAATCAAAATAAGAGATTAGAAATCAAAAAATGAAACTAAAGAATCAAACTTTAGCAATGGAGTTTTTAAAGTGTTGAGATGTGTTTCAGAACTTGATTGATATTGGAGAAGTGTTGGTATGTGTTTGGGGTGTGTTGGGGCTAGTTTGTGTTTGAGGTGTTCTGCGTTAAGGCTGCGTTAGAGGAGCTTATACAACATGTGGGGAACATCTTGAATGTATATTCTGCCTTTCCTCACTATTTTGGGGTGTTGCTGACCTACTGGAGTAGGCCAAGCGCACCTTGGGAGCAGGTGCAAGGCAGGTCACCCGCCCCGTTCTCTTGAAATAGCCTTTTTGCCCTCTAAATGATCCCCTCTTTGTACTCTTCCTTGGGATATACTTGGAATCTTCTTGGATTCTCTGGGACAATTAAGTTTTCACCAATCTTCTTTCTTCCTTTCAAATCAAACAACAACCATTGATGAAGATTCAACTTGAAGATTTGAATGTCTTTAAGAACACCAAGAACACTAAATTCTTCTTCTGGGCTCGGAATGAGTTGAAATTTTGAACTTAAGAACATTTAAATAAGCTAAACTCATTACTAACTTCATTTTTCCAAAATTATTCATCCAACACTTCAAATCTTGTGACCAACTTCAAAATCTTCAATCCAAACTTCCAATAAGGATATCACACTTAAATAATCTTCGATTTGGCTCAAATTTTATTTAAAGACTCGTATAGTATTAGAGAACACAATTCTAAGACTTAAAACACAATAAAAACACAAAATCAAAAACTTATTGACTTAGGGTTAAAAATATGAATAGTGAATTTTTTTGGGGATTTTTGATTTTGACACTTTTTTTGTTGATTTTCAAGATAACAAACCCACGATTGACTTTGTAGGAATAAAATCAAGCTTGGATCTGATACCAAATGATATGAGAGTATTCTAAGATGATGAGAGAAAATAAAAACACTAAAGAAATAATGAAATTGACAAACGTAAAGTAAACAAATTAAAAGGATTGATGATAGAAAGATAGACACAAGAAGATAACAAAAGGATAACCAAAGGGTGTATCAAACCAAAGAACCTCTCTTATTGATTACATACGATCACCTAGATCTTATATTGACCGAAAGAGGGATTAGGTCACCCTTACAACTACCATTTCTAAACAAGATATAACATTGGCTTTTTCAAGCACTCAACACTCTTAATGGAGTTCTCATGTATTCACCATCATCATTAAAAAACTAAATAATGAAGTGTATAAGTAACCTATTTATATTCGTTGCCTTTACATAACTATCCTATTATAAAAATAGCCCAAAAATGGATATGTCGGAAATAACCCATAAGGGCTCTCTTTATTGCTTATTCCACGGCTTTCCTCAGCTCTAAGGTAGCTTCCAAATAGGACATTTCTTGGTTAGGAGATCGAAGAAGGGCTTCCAAGAAGATTGTTAGATCCTTAGGGCGATCAAGGCTTAGACCTCCTTATGTTGGCCTAGAGTTGTGTGATCAAAAGTGTTGACGCCTATTTGACTTGTATTAGGAGGATGCTATATGGTATTTAGGAATGTTTTCCTTTCTTGTGTTTTATTTCGAGCTATAGATTCTTGTGTTATTAAAGTTCTCTAACTATTGGCTCCCTAGTATTTCAGATCATGCCTCCCCAAAGATCTAATCTTCATAGAAACTCTACTGGAACCTTTATTCTACTTAAGGAGAATGTGGAGGGGAATCAACCTTCCTATGAAGTGTAGACTCAGTCTAGGGTAATCACTATTGATTGTACCACTCCCACAGGGTTTTACTTGTCCCTACTAGTCCTTCTCAAGATTTATGAGTTGGCAACATTTATGCTCAGTCACCTCAGGGGGATATCTCTAATGTGAAGTTCCATCAATATATTCATATGCTTCCTTAGTTTGTGGAATCATAGTCTCATAAGTCTGATCATGTTGGTTCTATTTCTCATTCATCTAAGGTCACTCGTGTTGGCCAGTTTATAAGGTTGAATCTGCCAACCTTTATAGGCTTTAAGGTGTAGGAGGATACTAAGGGGTTTATTGATGATATGGAGAAATTTTTTAGGGTAATGCATGCTATAGATTCTGATGTGTAGAGTTTGCTGCTTATCAACTGAAGAAGATATCTTACTAGTGGTTTAAGGAGTGGGAAGCTATGAGGGGTGATGATGCTGAGAAGGCTATGTGTGATGACTTTTAAAGGGCCTTTCATGATAAATTCCTTTCTCAGGAGTTCAGTAAAGCTAAGATAGAAGAGTTTATAAACTTGAAGCAGGGGAAGATGAGTATGAAGGAGTATGATTTGAAGTTCCATTAGTTGTCTTGCTATGCTCCTGAGCTAATATCAAGTATGAGGTCCCAAATGGGAAAGTTTGCTTTTGGTTTATCCCGTGATTTGGTGCTGAAATCTAAGACTGCCATGTTAAACAATAATATGGACATCTCCAGGCTAGTGGTTTATATTTTATGTACAAGGCTTGGTACATAATGTCAAAATTAAAGAAATATATTGTGAAATAGGCATAGATTGGAGCTAAGCTTGAGCAACTATTTAAGTATCATTACAGTCATAAAAGTGCCACTGCAGCAATATCTACACAATGATGGAGAGGGTCGCTGTAATGGAAGGAGGATTTCTCCTATGTACCATAATAGTGGTAGAAGTTTTGTTGCGGTGAAAATCCCATTGTTGCAGTGATAATTAGGTAGTTTTATACCAGGAATTTGAAACTTAGCATTTTTTATTCTAAAAAGTTAAGTTTCTAAACTAAGGTGTATCGAATAAATTTACACATTAGGTAAAATTTTTCTATCTTTTACTCTTTTGATTACTTTAGTTAATTTCTAGAAATGTAATAATCATGTTCATGGATGAAATTGGGGTTTATCCCTACGTTTGATGAACTGGTCGGAATTGGTGGCAAAGAATTTTAATTCAATTTATTTTAAATCTAGGTTGTTAGAATTCACTTCCTAGCATAAAATTATTCCTTTTAAACATACAATAAGATGAATTCAAAGGAACTAAGGGGTAGAAAACTCTAGAATAGTAAACTAGGTTAAGTTCATGTGTTTAAATCAATGGGTTTGGTTTTATAATGCTTAAAAGTGGGTCATGGTGTATTAAATCATTCTCATTTTTTGTTTATATACCAACAATAAGCGTAACTTGTGAGAAAGGGAAAATATTTGGCTAATTAGGGCATTTGAATGAGGATATACGGTAGGTTATGGTGTGAAAATAGTTGTAGATTTGATTTGGCTCTATGCATATACTTGAGTTAGATGATTATGATTAGCCTCCAAATATGCTTGTTATTGTTTTTGAGATGATGTTTAAGGTTAATCCAAAATGATTAATTTGAAGTTTCAAGTGTTAGAATATGAAATGTGAACTTGAATGATACTATTGTGCTTTGAGCATTTAGTTGTGGTTTTGCCCACTTTGTTGATATTGAGATTGGATGTCACACCAGTATAGATTGATATTGGGATCGGGTACCATGCTGGTATGGTATAAAGAAGGTCATGATTGAGGGCCCTGTCGACCCTTATACATAAGTAAACTATTTTTAGCATGCATTTATTGGTCGCATTGCACGTGTGATTGTTACTTGATTATTATTAACTGAATTGTGAAAGTGTAAGTGTTTGATATAAATGACTTACAAAGGATTGATTTGAAGGTGATAGTTAGTAGCGTTGTAAGTTGATGTTATTATGAAAATGAATTGAACTATTACTTGATTATAAGTTGTGTCTCTACCACTTCTTACTTTTGTTTAATTTTTCTATTTATATGGTGTTAAGTTGAATCGACCGATGATGCATAAAAGTAGATAGTTTTTGTACTGATACTACCTGCACTCTTTTTTTGATTGAATGCAGAGTGTGTTCCAGTATTTGAGACTAGACCTCGACTTTAGCTAGTGATCTGCAACTCCGATTTAAGGGTGATCACCATGTACAGGCTACCATTGGATCTTTATCTTACTAATTTCCTTTATTTAGATAATGACTTCTTTATTTATTGACTCAGTTTTTTGGATTATGTCTTTAGACTTTGCTTTGGATAGTTTCTGTATGGTTGTTTTTGAATCTTGGGGAATGCAATATTCTAGAGATACTTCCACACTTTTGTTATTATTTAGACATTTTAGAGATATTGGATTGATATTACACTTTTCATGCATTAAAGATAATAAATGGTGTTTTGGATTAGTAATTGTGTAAGTGTAAGTGTAATGTTTAAGTTATTTCATAAGGGTTGACTTGATTGGTTCTCCTACTTTAGAGTTAGGGTGGGTGACACTCACAGCCATTTGGGTTATCTTAAAGATGGTATCAGAGAATTGGATTTGTTGATCTCGTCGTACAAAGATGGGTTTATTTGAGTCTTACACCTGTACTTTTCTTTGAGAGGTCACATGACATTAGGAAAAACTTTCATTTTTTTCTTTTCTTCATGTTAGTACATGATTCCAATCTATATTTGGTGATCTAAATTAGTATTTGACATCCTTCATTCTTGTTTTTACAAATGGTGAATGCTCATTCGGTTGACAAGCAACAACTATAATGGCATACTTGAACCAACCAATGAGGCCATGGTTTGGGGTAGAGTTAGAGAGTGTGGAAGAGGAAAAAAAGGAGGGAGAAGGGAGAACTCATAAGGGCTAGAGTCCAAGAAGCCAAAGTGCTAGATAGACAGAGATCATTGTCACCTCTCCCATATGAGAATGCTCTAGACATAGCACAGGATGAGAGAATGGTAGTTGAGGAGATCCCAATTTTGGAAAATACTGTGCCAGTGCAGGGTGGTGCATTTCAGGTGCTTTATCCTCAGAGGTGATGTAATGACCTAAGGCTACCCCATAGTCGCGACAATGGTACTTACAGTCTAGTGACCACAAGCCAACCCATGAGCTGGTAGCTACTGTGAGCACTGAATAAAATAGAAATAAAACAACATATTCGGAAGATACTCTAAAAATATAATGTAAATGTGGAATACTGAAATATGAAATACTGAAATGTCTAAAATAACTAATAAAAATTGAAAGTAACTGATTGACTATCTAGCCGATTTTCTGAAAGCCTCTAAATTATTTGAGGAGTTGATGGGACAGACCCCCAACTAACTCCGACTCACTGAACATAAGGAAGTACTAGAGTATCTTAAATAAACAAATCATGTACTCAATGGATGAGGACTCACCACTAGTAATGCTGAATGTCGCTGAGCTGTCTAAGAGTGTTTGGAAAACTGAGCGTCCGTACCTATGTTATAAGACAACATAGTGCAACGAAAAGTATGCGGTTAGTACTTTGAATGTACTGGTATATGAGATGAGGAATGGCTGAAATAAAGGGTAATAACTTAGCATAAATGCATGATCATATAACATCTGTGAATGCAAGACTGAGTATAAATATGTTTCTAAAATAATCTGTGAACTGAATAATTGAAATCTGCATAACTGAATAACTGAAGTTCTATACACTTGGTTAAGAAAATTTGAACTGAAATATACTAAATTCTGTACTGAGACTGTGGGAGGTATTATCTAATAGACATGTCCCAATCTGAGCTATTCGGGGTCTAAACTGTAAACCCAGTTGAAAGGGTGTCAGTACTTTGCCATGGGTACTAACAATCGCTGTGTGGATCCATTAATCTGATGTCTCAAAATACTAGGGATTCATTCCTAAACTGGAGGGTGACCCCTAAGAAAGTGTCAGTCCTAAACTGGAGGGTGAAATCTCATAATCCTATGCTGGCTACATAGTTCTGGAACTTAGGGGCTTCTACTAGGACCCAGTCCTAACTAGTGAGTGAGCTCCCATCTCTAGGTTCACTCGGTGCTAAATCCTACTCCCAACTGAACTGACACTAGTGCTAAACTGAGATGAATTAGGTACGACTGAACATACAACTAAAGTTGCTTATCATGGTCTGATCATAATAGATGACTGAATGATAATACTCATGGTTTGACTAAAATCATTACCGAGACACTAAAATCATGTAAAACAACTAGGTATTGGGTGTTCATAACCCACAAGCACTGAATGATGATAAAATACAATATCAAACTTGAAATACTGTAGTATGAAATCATAGTTTAAAGAACCAAAACATGGTCATTTCATCAAACATGTAATAATCATAAACTTGGACATGGGAATGCCTTAAACATGAGGAAAACAACATGATTACATGGCTAAATTTATAACTTGAGGGTTAATCCTGAAATCAATTAATCATGACATGGGAATTGCAACACTTGAAGCATGATATGACTCATTCTACTTGAAAACACTTGTAACCATAACTTGAAAATAAATTACAAGAGATTCATAAATTTATTTCATCAAGAACAGGTATAAACTCATAAATTAAACCAAAAGAGGATTTTGGGCTCCATGGGTGAAAGGGACCTATGGATGAATCTCCCACAAAACTTACTAGATGAATTCTTAAACATTCCTTGAAAATTTCTTGTGTATGAAGCTTGAGTTCCTTGATTTCTTGTGAAAGATTTAGGGTTTGTTCTTGGGAAGAATGAGGGCTTTTCTTAAGAGGATTTGTGAGTAAAAGGGAAAATAATACTTTTTGGGAGTCCAAAATTCCTTTTATGGATGAGTTGGGTGAAGGAAATTGACCCAAATTACCCTTAAAATTTTGAGAACAAAGTTGGACGAAATAGAAAACGGTGATGCAGGTTCTGGAGCGGCAGACTAACTCGGGCGACGCCCGCCTTAGAACGGGGGACTAGAGGGGGCGGCGCCTGCTTATGTTGGTGGTGCTACTGGTTTGGTTTTCTAAACACACCTCTACACTCGTCTGAAAATTTTAAAACTCACTCGATACATACTCTGAACAACCCCAATCAAGAATCAAATCAAAAATCAATGTCGCGATGTCGAGAAGACCAAAATAAAAATCATCAAAGTTTAAGGGTCCTGAAAAATGAATATGTCCTCCACACTTAGTGAAACTTCCAAGTCTTGGACCCCTTAAACATGCAACTGTGACCTGAACTGAGTAGGATCTTATGGGGTATTATAATATCTCCCCCTTAGTAATATTCGTCCATGAATGAGATTGGTTAGACTGAGACTACTGAGGAAACTGAGATCATATACTGAACATGCATGACTGGAAACATGATACATGAACTGAATTAGTTTCATGAGTATATGAAATAAGATGAGGATGGATGCAGAGATAACATAGGGAACTTAAAAGAGTCACTCTAAGGAAAATCGTTACCTGATGCTGGATTTAAGTTTGTGGAGAAAAGATGAGGGTACTTGGTTCACATATCTGCTTTTGCTTCCCAAGTGGGTTCCTCAACAGACTGATTCCGCCAAAGAACTTTAACCACGGGAACTTCTTTGTTCCTTTGTCTATAGATATGACAATCAAGGATCTCAACTGGAACTTCTTTATAAGAAAGGCTATCCTTAACATCCATATCTTTTAAAGGAACAACTAAAGATCAATCACAAATACATTTCTATAATAAATAAACATGAAATATCGTATGAACTAACGCCAAATATGCAGGCAACTCTAGCGTATAAGTTACCTTCCTAAAATGACTCAAGATTCTATATAGGCTGACATAGCGAGGGCTGAGTTTCCCCTTCTTGCAAAATCTCTTCACTCCCTTCATAGGAAAAATCTTCAAATAGACTAAATAGTCAACATCAAACTCAAGATCCTTTATCCTCATGTCTGCATTAGATTTTTGATGGCTTTGGGCTGACTTTAACCTCTCTCATATTAATTAAACTTTATCCATCACATCAAACACTGCATCTAGCCCTATCAAAACAACTTTACTTGCCTTAAATAAACTAATAGGAGATCTACATCTTCTTCCAAAGAGATCCTCAAATAGATCCATCTGAATATGAGAGTGATAACTTTTTTTGTAAGAAAACTCAATCAAAGGTAAGTGGTCATCCCAACTACCTTTAAAGTCAACAACACATGCCCTTAACATATCCTCTAAGGTATAAATAGTCTTCTCTGCTTGTCCATTTGTCTATGGATGAAAAGATATACTGAGATGAACTTGGGTACTAATACCCTTCTAAAAAGCTTTCTAAAAGTGAGAGGTAAACTTAGTACCTCTATCTGAAATGATAGACAATGGAATCCCATAAAACTTAACCAACTCCTTAATGTAAACCCTGGCATTAGCTAAGTATGGAGTATGAACTGGCAAAAAATGGCATAATTTGGTCATTCTGTATACAATGACCCATATCAAATCATATTGATAACGTGTACGAGGCAACCATAGCAAAATCCATGTTCACCACTTCCCACTTACAAGTGGGAATGTTGAACTCCTGTAATGTACCACTAGGCCTTTGGTGGTCAACCTTGACCTGCTGATAATTCAGATACCTAGACACAAACTCTGCATATCCTTCTTTATACCACTCTACCAACAGATTTCTCGCAAGTCATGATACATTTTAGTGGCTATTGGATAGCTCAAGTATCATACACCATGCGCTTCTGTAAGTATTCACTGTCTCAAGCCATGAACATACAAAATATATAATCTACCCTCTGCCAATGAAGCACAATATCTTTCCCTTAGGAGAACACCTCTACCTTCTGATCTCTATCTTGCTTTCCTTTCACTTCAACAACCAAGAAAGATTATAAAGTATTCTGAACCCATACACTACCTTTAGCTAAATCAACCAACTGAACGCCTAATCTAGCAAGCTGATGAACGTCACTGACTAACTTCTTCTTATCCTCCTCAACATGAGCAACATTGCCCATAAACAATCTACTAAGGGCATCTACCACTACATTGGTCTTTCCCAGATGATACAACACACTCATATCATATCCTTTAACAACTTAAGCTACCTTCTCTATCAAAGATTTAGATCATTCTGTGTGAGCATGTACAGCAAACTCTTGTGGTCAGGAAAGACATCAATATGAACCCCATAAAGATAATGTCTCCAAATTTTCAAGTAAAAAACAACAGCTACCAATGGAATATCATGGGTAGGATAATTCTTCTTATGGTGTTTGAGTTGTTTGAAGGCCTAGGCTTTGAATTTATCTCTCTGGATTAATACACAACCAATACCAACTCTAGAAGTATCATAATAAACCACAAATCCATATGAACCATCTAGTAAGGTCAACATTATAGCAGAGGTGAGTCAAGTCTTCAACTTATGAAAACTCTTCTCACAAGAATTTGACCACTGAAAATTTGACTTTGTTTTGAGTTAATCAAGACATGGGGGATGCCATAGAAGAAAACCCTTCAAAAACCTATCTGTAATAACCTTACAAACCCTAAAAACTCCTGATATCTGATGGAGAAATGGGTTTATGCCAATTTCTTACTACTTTGGTTTTTTGAGGGTCAACTCTAATGCCATCACCGAAAATAATATGGAAAAGAAAAGATACTGATCTTAGACAAAATTTGCACTTACTAAATTTGGCAAACAACTGATGAGCGCTAAGGGTCTACAATACAATTCTCAGATGGTCGGTATGATCATTCTCACCATGAGAATAAACAAGGATATCATCAGTGAAGACAATGATGAACATGTCCAAGTACTATTTGAACACCTTATTCATCAAGTCCATAAAAGATGCATGGGTATTCATTAGTCCAAAAGACATAAATAAGAATTTGAAATGACCATACTGAGTTCTGAAAGCTATCTTTAAAATGTCACATTCTCTGACTCTAAGCTGATGATATCCAGATCTGAGGTCTATCTTAGAGAATTAACTGGCACCCTCAAGTTGGTCAAACAAGTCATCAATTTTGGGGAGCGGATACTTATTCTTGATAGTGACTTTGTTCAACTAATGATAATCGATGCACATTCTGAGAGAACTATCTTTTTTACGCACAAATAAGACTGGAGCACCTTATGAGAAAACACATGGCCTAATGAAACCTTTATCTAAGAGATCTTTTAACATATCTTTAAACTCCTTAAGATCAACTAGAGCTATTTTGTAGGGTGGAATAAATATAAGCTAGGTATCTAGAAGGAGATCTATTTTGAAGTCAATTTCTATTTTGGGAGGAACTCCGAGAAGATCTTTAGGGAAAAAATCTGGAAATTCTTGTACTACTGAAACTGACTTGAGACTTGGAGTCTTGAAACTAGAGTCCTTGATCCAAACAAGATGGTAAACACACCATTTAGATATCATCTTTCATTCTCAAAGATATGAAATAAACTGACTACTAAATACTGAGGTACTACCCCTCAATTCAATGACTGGTTCATTTGGAAACTGAAACTGAACGACTATATTTCTGCAATCAACTAAGGCATTACATGAGTGAAGCCAATCTATGCCGATACTGAGATTAAAATCCACCATCTCTAAGTCCATAAGATCAACTGAGGTAACTTTATGAGATACTGTGACTAGAAAGTTCCTGTATACCCACCTGGCTACTGGAGTAGACACTGAGAAGGGTTCTGTTAAAGTTTCAGGACTGACATCTAAGTCTACTTCTATGTAGGGGATCACAAAGGAAAGTAAAGCTCTGGGGTCTAATAAAGAATAAACATGAATATGGAAAACCTATAACATACCCATAACTATATCAGGAAAACTTTCCTGATCTTGCTGAGCTTGGAGTGCATACAACCTATTCTGACACTGTTCACTAGTTACATTGAAAGTGGCACCCTGCTAAGTTGGGCGACCTGCTGGAGATGATGAAAGATCAGACTGGTCCTGTTGGCATGAATCCTTTCCCCTTTGAGAAACCACTGGACATTCTCAAACTATGTGACTCGGATGTCATACCAAAAACATATATGACTACCCGCCTTACACACACCCTGCTAATTACTACCATATTTCCTGCAAAGTAGATTAGTATGGCCACTGTTCACACTATCCTAGGACTTAAAGTCTAGCACCCTATCACGATTATCCTGAACTTAGGCATTGGCACACTAGCTGAAGATAGAGTTGGGGCTAAAACTTTATGAAAGAACTAAGAATGATTACCACCCTATGACCTTGTTTGAGAAAAGTTGAAACTATCTGTTCTAGCTTTCTTATTCTCTCTGTCCCCCTCCTTATGCTTCTCCTCCTCAATCTGCTAAGCATGGAACATAAGTATATATAAGTCCATCTCTTTAATCAACATGGTGGTCCTACACTCCTTAGCCATACTATTAGCTACACCAAAAATAAACTTACTTATTCTAGACCTATTATCTGCCACTATGGTAGGAGCATACCTCGCTAACTGAGTGAACTTAGGTAAGTACTCCTTCACACTCATATAACCCTTATTCAAGTTAATGAATTCCTGAACCTTAGCTTCCCTTAATTCTAATGGTAAGAGCCTGTCTAAGAAAGCCGTGGCAAACTCCTTTCACACTATAGGCCCTACTTCTATACCTTGATCCTTCTTCCATTACTTAAACTAGGTGTGAGCTACATCCTGTAGCTGATATACAATGAAATATACACT